>NC_084636.1:26687873-26797873 GCF_033978795.1 Nerophis ophidion | reverse complement strand
TCACCCTTCAAATCTGAGAAACCTGAAGCAGTTTGCAAAAGAAGAGTGGTCCAAAATCCCCGGAGTAAGAAACTCATTGATGGTTACGGGAAGCCATTGATTTTAGTTGTTTTTTCCAAAGGCTGTGCTACCAAATATTAACTTGAAGGTGCCAATAATTTTGTCCAGTCCATTTTTGGAGTTCTCAATCAATCAATCAAAGTTGATCTTCCTTAGAAGTGTCTCAAAGGGCTGCACAAGCCGCAACAGCATCCTCTGTTCAGATCCCACATCAGGGCAAGAAAAAAATCAACCCAATGGGCTACAATGAGAAACCTTGGAGGGGACCGCACATGTGGGGACCCCCCCTGAGCAACCGGTGCAATGGACTTTGAGTGGATCTAGTTAATAGTGTGAGAGTCCAGTCCATATTGAGGCCAGCTGGAGATCATCTTGAGTGGAGACAAGTCAGGACGCAGAGACGTCCCCAACTGATGCACAGATGATTGGTCCCAACTTTGAACAGCTTGCGCAACATCTGTGGTCACCTAATAACCCTTTCCATGCAGGAGAGGGGGACAGAGCAGAAAAGAGACGGCAGATCAACTATTCTAAAAGGCGGGTCTATTTAAAGGCTAGTGTATACAAAAGAGTTTTAAGATGGGACTTAAATGCGTTTATAGTTCTGTGTAAAATATTAGATTTAGCTTTTTTATTTTTTTGTGTGTTGTTCCAATGCATCCATCCATTTCCTACCGCTTGTCCCTTTTGGGGTCGGGGTGGGTGCTGGAGCCTATCTCAGCTGCATTCGGGCGGAAAGTTAAAGTTAAGTTAAAGTACCAATGATTGTCACACACACACTAGGTGTGGGGAAATTTTTTCCTCTGCATTTGACCCATCCCCTTGATCACCCCCTGGGAAGTGAGGGGAGCAGTGAGCAGCAGAGGTGCCGCGCCCGGGAATCATTTTTGGTGATTTAACCCCCAATTCTAACCCTTGATGCTGAGTGCCAAGCAGGGAGGCAATGGGTCCCATTTTTATAGTCTTTGGTATGACTCGGCCGGGGTTTGAAGTCCCAATTTACCGATCTCAGGGCGGACACTCTAACCACTAAGCCACTGAGTAGGCAGGATACACCCTGGACAAGTCGCCATCTCATCGCAGGGCCAACACAGATAGACAGACACCATTCACACTCACATTGACATTTAGTGTTGCCAATCAACCTATTCCCATTGTTCCAATGCAAACAAAATAAATACACATGTGAATACCAAAGCATTTGTAATTTCAACAATTTTATAGGAGTAGTGGTGCATCATCTGACAGAAATGCAGGGGTCCCAATATTTTTGGCCTGGACTTTATGTAAACAGCAATGCTAAGTCGGCGTATTTCCTAAAGAAAAAGGGAACAATTAAATTTACAGTTCTCACGTCTCTATCTGACTGACAGAAGAGCGCCAGGCTTTGTTTTAAGATGTGTAGCGAAGCCTGAGGTGGTGAGCGTATCCAAGGGGGCCGGGGGGGGGTCAAAAGTTGTATCATTAGTAGGGTAGATGTTGTGTGTGTCAGGTTTTGGGGACACGTTTTATTATTAATACGGCCAGTTTGCATAACCGGGACCTTTACAGTTAAGTGTGATAATCCCCCAACAAAGTTGAATAAATGTAAAAAAAAAAAAAACCCTGACATTATCTGAGGAGGTTTTCTTGTGGTGATGTTGATAATATGTCAAGATAAGTGTAGGTTGAGGCAGTGTAGTGTAACAAAGCAGCAGCAATCTGGACCCATTATAGAAAACAAACACACAGTCACTCTTTTACAAATGCACTGTTCTGATTGATACCGCGGTGACTTTTGTACCACTGGCTCCCGACGAACACCATCAGCAGCCCCCGGTGTCGGTTAGGTAAGTATCTTTTTAAGGCTGAAGATCTTTAGTCGTACCGGAATTATTGTTTTGTTGTTTGTTTACAGAGCCTTGGTAGCTACAGTCCGTCCATGTTGGGTTTGCTTGCTCAGTTGTGCTGTGCCAGGAGACTTTCCGGGTGACCGAAGGCAGCGGTGGGGAATTAAGGCGGTGGTTCCCCCTCAGGATAATAGGACGAGAAAAAGGCCGTTACTGTGATGTTGTGCCAACAGTGTGAGCTCTACTTGGGCGGGATGACTACAAGCGGAGGACCTCTCCTGGGCCGCCACATCAGAACCTGCGCGTCGTTGGCGTTGGGCCTCCCCATGGCGTTGGTGGGGATGGGCTCCATGCGGCTCAAGACGCGCGGCTGCTCCTGGTGGACGCGGCCCACCAGCCAGGCCCTGTAGCCCAGAGGCCGGGAGGGCTCCACGGCGATGTCCACCCTCATCCGCCACTTGATTGTGTGCAGCAAGATCTTCTCCCTGGAGGCGGCGTTGAGCGCCACCAGCCAGGTGGTGAAGCTCTGGTCCCGCTTGATGTTGCTCAGCAAAGGCGTGTTGGATTCGCTCACCGGCACGGCCCAGGTGACGCTGGGGTAGAAGTTGTCGTTCATGCTAACCGTGAAGCGGGACGGCTTGGAGGTGGGGCCCACGATGGTGACGGTCTCGGTGGTGTTGCCGTACCAGGGGTAGCTGACGCCGTCGGAGTCGCTGATGGCCCTCACCAGGCCTTCTCGCAGCTGCGGCAGCTCCCAGCTCGACCTGGAAGCAGACATTTGGTAAGAAATCCCACCATTCACGTCATATTCTGGAAAACTTAATATTTACATGTCAGATGGTTGTGCAAAATGTTATTGTTTGTGGAATAAGGATCATGATAAACCACGGTAAAATTCAGTATTACCGTTTAAAATTGTATTTATTGTAAAACCCTGATTGCGAACATCAGTGATACTGTTAATGTCCTAGAGCATCCATCCATTTTCTACCGCTTATTCCCTTTTGGGGTCGCGGGGAGCGCTGGCGCCTATCTCAGCTACAATCGGGCGGAAGGCGGGGTACACCCTGGACAAGTCGCCACCTCATCGCAGGGCCAACACAGATAGACAGACAACATTCACACTCACATTCACACACTAGGGCCAATTTAGTGTTGCCAATCAACCTATCCCCAGGTGCATGTCCTAGAGCAGTGGTTCTCAAATGGGGGTACACGTACCCCTAGGTAGGACAAGGGGTACGTGAGATATTTTTTTATATATTCTAAAAATAGCAACAATTCAAAAATCCTTTATAAATATATTTATTGAATCTAACTTCAACAAAATATGAATGTAAGTTCATAAACTGTGAAAAGAAATACAACAATGCAATATTCAGTTTTGACAGCTAGATTTTTTTGTGGACATGTTCCATAAATATTGATGTTAAAAATGTCTTTTTTTTTTGTGAAGAAATGTTTAGAATTAAGTTCATGAATCCAGATGGATCTCTATTACAATCCCCAAAGAGGGCACTTTAAGTTGATGATCACTTCTATGTGTAGAAATCTTTATTTATAATTGAATCATTTTTTTATTTTTCAACAAGTTTTTAGTTATTTTTATATTTGTTTTTCCAAATAGTTCCAGAAAGACCACTACAAATGAGCAATATTTTGCACTGTTATACAATTTCATAAATCAGAAACTGATGACATAGTGCTGTGTTTTACTTCTTTATCTTTTTTTTTTCAACCAAAAATGCTTTGCTCTGATCAAGGGGTACTTGAATTAAAAAAATGTTCACTGATAAAAGGTTGAGAACCACTGTCCTAAAGCACTCCCGTCCAAAGGCAAAACCCAGTAACTCAATTTTGGTCCAAACTGAGCTGATAATAATTTTGGAGTTCCTAGGTGATATGCTTTACATTAGTGTATGCGATATTGTAATTTGTTCCGTAAGTAAGCTGTTACGCGCATGGCAGGACCTAGCAACTACCACATAACCGCGTAGATGCAACAGGAAAACCTAGTATCTCAAGGGACCAACCGGAGCTTCTTTGTCAGTCGACTTATTGTCTTTAATGAGACATTTGCACGAATGGGGTCCGACGGGCAACCTGATTATGTGATATTATGGCACGAGGGGATATTTGGAAGATTGGCCCAGGACGTTGCAAGCACCTTCATTAAATGTATTGTTCTTGATTCTTCCCCTTGCATACTCTTTTGGGCAGATAACTGTGGAGGTCAAAATAAAAACTGGACGCTGTACACGGCTCTTGCCCAATGTGCAAACGCAGAATGGTGCCCACCCGAGATTGTGATAAAACATCTGGAGAAAGGGCACACGTTCATGAGAGCAGATTCAGTCCATGGCTCAATCGGCAAGAAAATGAAAGCTCAAGAAAACATCTATACGTTTGATGACTTTGTAGATCTTTGTAAGACAGCATCAAGATGGATTGGTTTTCCTTTGTTTTCTCAAAATGAACTAGAAGTGAGTTACTAGGTTTTGCCTTTGGGCGGGAGAGCAGGGGTCGGCAACCTTCAGCATACAAAGAGCCATTTGAGCCCATTTGCCCCAAAATAAAACCCAACTACAGCCGCAAACTCTGTTCGATTCCTAAAATGATGATAACACCCCGTATAGTTTTGTTACACAGTATGCTATAGAACAGGGCCTTTTTGAAACCAAGAGCTACTTCTTGGATACTGATTAATGCGAAGGGCTACCAGTGTGATACAAACTTTAAAAAATTGCCAGAAATAGCCAATTTGCTCAATTTACCTTTAATAAATAAATCTATATACCGTATTTCCTTGAATTGCCGCAGGGCATATGGCGTATGCGCCTGCCTTGAATTACTGCCGGGTCAAACTCGCTTCCCAAAATAATTAGCGCATGCTTAGTATTACCGCCTGGTCAAACTCGTGACGTCACGAGTGACACTTCCCCTGTCATCATTTTCAAAATGGAGGAGACTGATTTCAATACCGGTAATTTAAATTCAAATAAAGGGAAGAAGATTAGGAGCTATTCAGTAGGATATAAGGTCCAAGCTTACATCACACTCAAATTTTTACTGCATGCCTTTGGTAAGTGCCGGAGTGAGAAGAGGTTTTAAATAATTAGCGCATGCTTACTTTTACCGCATGCCTTTGGTAAGCGCAGGAGTGAAAAGAGGTTTTAAATTAATTAGCGTCCCGGCGGCAATTCAGGGAAATACGGTATATAAATAAATGGGTATTTATGTCTGTCATTCCGTCTTACATTTATTTTTCTTTTTATGGAAGGTTTTTTGTAGAGAATAAATGATGAAAAAACACTTAATTGAATGGTTTAAAAGAGGAGAAAACAGGAAAAAAATAAAAATTACATTTTGAAACAGAGTTTATCTTCAATTTCGACTCTTTACAATTCAAAATTCAACCGAAAAAAAGAAGAGAAAAAATAGCTAATTCGAATCTTTTTGGAAAAAATTATAAAAAGAATTTATGGAACATCATTAGTAATATTTCCTGATTAAGATTCATTTTAAAATTTTCATGACATATTTTAAATAGGTTAAAATCCAATCTGCATTTTGTTAGAATATATAACAAATTGGACCAAGCTATATTTCTAACAAAGATAAATCATTATTTCTTCCAGATTTTCCAGAACAAAAATTTTAAAAGGAATTCAAAAGACTTTGAAATAAGATTTAAATTTAATTCTAAAGATTTTCTAGATTTGCCAGAATAAAGTTTTTGAATTTTATTCATAATAAGTTTGAAGAAATATTTCACAAATATTCTTCGTCGAAAAAACAAGCTAAAATGAAGAATTAAATTAAGATGTATTTATTTTTCTTTACAATAAAAAAAAAAAAAATGTACTTGAACTTGATTTAAATTTTCAGTAAAGAAGAGGAAGGAATTTAAAAGGTAAAAAGGTATATGTGTTTAAAAATCCTAAAATCATTTTAAAGGCTGTATTTTTTCCCTAAAATTGTCTTTCTGAAAGTTAAAAGAATCAAAGTAAAAAAATAAAAGAATTTATTTAAACAAGTGAAGACCAAGTCTTTAAAATATTTTCTTGGATTTTCAAATTCTATTCGAGTTTTGTCTCTCTTAGAATTAAAAACGTCGAGCAAAGCGAGACCAGCTTGCTAGTAAATAAATACAATTTAAAACAATAGAGGCAGCTCACTGGTAAGTGCTGCTATTTGAGCTATTTTTAGAACAGGCCAGCGGGCTACTCATCTGGTCCTTACGGGCTACCTGGTGCCCGCGGGCACCGCGTTGGTGACCCATGCTATAGAATATATGAAATCAAACACTTAATGATTCCCATTTTATTTCTGGGTTTAAGTAAACTACCAAATTATTCTGAACTTTCCCCAAAAAAATACACTGGTCCTTCCCTTATTAATGAATTTGAAAAAAATCAAGTCACGCCAATGCAACTGCGGCATATTTCATTTGACTTAAAAGGGACAAGAACAACCTCGTCATCAATGAAAGCAAATACATCTGTCCATGAAGCATTAAGTGTTCTATTTTCATCAGAAATGTTTCTATTTTTTGATCCGACATGCGCAAATCCCTTAGGGTCGATGGACTACTGGACAGCGCCAGACTAGCTGCAGCCTGCCACCATAGCACCCACTCCCTCCTTTGTCTTTTTTGCCACTTGTGCCAGCTTTTTTGAAACATGTTGCCGGCATCAAATTCCAAATGAGCTAATAATATTTGCAAAAAATACCAAAGTTTTCCAGTTCGAATGTTAAGTATCTTGCCTTTGTGGTCGATTCAGTTAAATATAGGTTGAAAAGGATTAGCAAATCATTTTATTTTGTTTTTTATTTATGATTTACACAACGTGCCAACTTCACTATTTTTGGGTTTTGTCGATTCTTGACTAGTTTTTACGCATGCAAAGTTTGGCTGTACGATGACCGAAACGGGATACAAAAAACGAGTAAAACTCGGCGGAAAGTTTTCATCAAGTAGACAAACCCAATGTACAACTGTAATGCAGTCTGACATAGAATTAGTCACGCCATCGACCCAAATACGTCTAATGCCGTTCTCGTTTTCAAAAAAACAATCGGTCGGCGTACACTTAGCGCCCAATCCACTTTTATTGGCTAAATAATTGATGCAATAATGGCGCTGAGAGGATGACAGTTCCTCCTCTTGTTGATCCCACACACCGACTGACTCGCAGCCTGCAAAAAGCTCTCAGCGGATTATCATCATCACTTTGTTGTGTGCCCCAGCAGACTATCTCCGTTTGGTGGCGGCGTCTGGCGACCAATCTGATGACACCCCAGGGCCAGCGGGCCCACATCCTCCGTCCGCCATCAAAAAAAAGCCCATTTGATTTAAAAAAGAAAGAAACCTGCGAACAACGAGTGCAGAAACTCTTTTCTAATTGCAGCGCTTTTTTTTCCATTTAGGTGCTAAAGTCACACGAACATAATCTGTCGGTGGGCGTCTTGACGTGTTTCACCTGCTGCGTGCACAAATGCTGCTCTTCACTTTCATGCCGCAGGATTCCCTGAGGCACCACAAACTGTTCTGATTGTCGCGTGTATGAAGGAAGTGTGATATACAGCCAGCATGTACTGCTCGAAAGGCAAAAAGTGCCCTGGCACTAAGTGCTTTATTATAAAAGTTGATACAGACGCTAAAAATGTGGGTACGTAACTGAAACAAGCTAAACGGTAAACGAAAAAAAAGAAATCTGTATATTTTATGGTAGAAACGGGCAGCTCAATCACTAGTATTTTATCGGAAACGTTACAGCGTTTTTTCCCAGCAGGCACAAGACGTTGAAACAACGTTGAGAACTTGTTGAATTAGGTCCTGATGTTGAGAAACTCAAACCTAACGTTGAAACCACATGCCTTTTGAGGACGTTTAATCAATCTTGGGTTCTGACGTTGATTTGACCATTGAATTTAGTTAATTTCCCAACCAATATTCTACAACACAAAATTAACGTTGAAGCAACGTGCTTTTTGACAACGTTTATTCAATGTGAAGTGAAGTGAATTATATTTATATAGCGCGTTTTCTCTAGTGACTCAAAGCGCTTTACATAGTGAAACCCAATATCAAACCAGTGAATATGTCAGATTGATTTTACCTTTGAATTGTCGTCATTTCTCAACCAATATTCTACAACACAAATACAACGTTGAAACATGCTTTTTGATTACGTTTAATCAATGTTGGATACTGATGCTGATTTGACCATTGAATTTTAGTCATTTTCCAACCAATATTCCACAACACAAATACAACCTTGAAACATGTTTTTTGATGACGTTTAATCAATGTTGGGTACTGACGCTGATTTGACTATTGAATTTTTGTCATTTTCCAACCAATATTCTACAACACAAATACAACCTTGAAACAACATGCCTTTTGTCTACGTTTATTCAATGTCAGGTTGATTTGACCATTGAATTTTTGTCATTTTCCAACCAATATGCTACAACACAAATACAACCTTGAAACATGTTTTTTGATGACGTTTAATCAATGTTGGGTACTGACGCTGATTTGAATATTGAATTTTAGTCATTTTCCAACCAATATTCTACAACACAAATACAACCTTGAAACAACATGCTTTTTGCCTACGTTTATTCAATGTCAGGTTGATTTGACCATTGAATTTTAGTCATTTTCCAACCAATATGCTACAACACAAATACAACCTTGAAACATGTTTTTTGATGACGTTTAATCAATGTTGGGTACTGACGCTGATTTGAATATTGAATTTTAGTCATTTTCCAACCAATATTCTACAACACAAATACAACCTTGAAACAACATGCTTTTTGATTACGTTTAATCAATGTTGGATACTGATGCTGATTTGACCATTGAATTTTAGTCATTTTCCAACCAATATTCCACAACACAAATACAACCTTGAAACAACATGCCTTTTGTCTACGTTTATTCAATGTCAGGTTGATTTGACCATTGAATTTTTGTCATTTTCCAACCAATATTCTACAACACAAATACAACCTTGAAACATGTTTTTTGATGACGTTTAATCAATGTTGGGTACTGATGCTGATTTGACCATTGAATTTTAGTCATTTTCCAACCAATATTCTACAACACAAATACAACCTTGAAACAACATGCTTTTTGACAAAGCTTATTCAATGTCAGCTTGATTTTACCTTTGAATTGTAGTAATTTCTCAACCAATATTCTACAACACAAATACAACCTTGAAACATGTTTTTTGATGACGTTTAATCAATGTTGGGTACTGACGCTGATTTGACTATTGAATTTTAGTCATTTTCCAACCAATATTCTACAACCTTGAAACAACATGCTTTTTGACTACGTTTATTCAATGTCAGGTTGATTTCACCTTTAAAATGTGGTCGTTTCCCAACTGATATTATACAACACAAATACAACGTACAAACAACATGATTTTTGATGACGATTAATCAATGTTGGGTTCTGACGTTGATTTGACCATTGAATTTTGTTCATTTCCCAACCAATATTCTACAACACAAATACAACATTGAAACAACATGCTTTTTTTGTTATGATCTGCTGCCCGGATCATATTATGATCTAGATTTTTGAGTCTTTTTGTGTTTTCTGTTGGATTTGGACTCCTTCGGTTCCTGTTTGCGCACCTCTCAGTTGGTTTTATTTTCACCTGCCGCTTGTTCCGGACGCTCACCTGTTTTGTAATCACTGTCATTATTTAAGCCTGCCTTCTCCCGTCAGTCTGTCTGGCTTCGTAGTTTGTTTTCATACAACAAGTAACAACTTCTGTTTTCCTGCTCACTACCTGCTATCTTCCAAGCTAGGCCCTTTTGTTTTTGCTAGCTTCCATGCTAAGCTCCTTTTGTTTTCTAGCTCCCATGCTAGCTCTTTTAGTTCTTTGTCTTAAGTGCTATGCGCACGTTTTTCTTTGTTCTGATTAATTTATTTCTTAATAAATCATTTTTCCTACCTGCACGCTGTGTCCGAAGCCCGTCTGCATGCCTGGGAGAACGAGCCCCGCATCAACATACGCCCGGGCCGTTACACTTTTTGACGACGTTTATTCAATGTCAGGTTGATTTGACTTTTAAAATTTGGTCATTTCCCAACCAACACAAATACAACGAAACAACATGCTTTTTGATGATGTTTAATTAATGCTGGGTACTGACGTTGATTTGACCATTGAATTTTAGTCATTTCCCAACCAATATTCTGCAACACAAATACGTGCTTTTATACAACGTTTATTCAATGTCAGGTTGATTTGACTTTTAAAATTTGGTCATTTCCCAACCGATATTCTACAACACAAATACAACATTGAAACAACATGATTTTTGATGACGTTGACTTAACCATTGAATTTTAGTCATTTCCCAACCAGTATTCTACAACACAAATACAACGTTGAAACAACATGCTTTTTGACGACGTTTATTCACTGTCAGGTTGATTTGACCTTCAAATTTTGGTCATTTCCCAACCAATATTCTACAACACAAATAAAACGATACAACATGCTTTTTGATGACGTTTAATCAATGCTGGGTACTGACTGTCAAGACTTGGACTATGACTTGGACTATGGGGTAGTTTGTTTCTCCGATGCACAGGGAAATCGACACGAGCCACACGTAAAAGTGAGTACATATTTATTAAACACTATAAAAAAAAGGGCAAACAAATGGCGCTCACAATGGCGGAGAAAAAACTTGACTAATGAAAAACAAAAGACTAGCATAAAGGCTACAAACTATAAACATGAAACAAAAACACTTGCACTGTGGCATGAATAACAAAAACTTACTGTGACATGGACAGAATGATCATACACCAATGGCAGGGCTTGAAGGCAGTTTGAGGAATGTGAAGTTGCCAGGCTGAACATTTGGCGACTGTGGCTTAAATAATAGCAGTGATAATTACCAGCAGGTGTGAGAACTGAGGACAGGGGCGTGACATGAGGGCAAGGTGAAAATCAATGAGTTGCTATGGAAATCAGAGAAACGAGGAAGTGCAAAAGCGGGAAACAATTGTCCAAAAATAACCAAACATGACAAAAACAAAAAAAATTTTCATGAGCGTGACACTGACGTTGATTTGACCATTGAATTTTAGTAATTTCCAAACCAATATTCTGCAACACAAATAAGTGCTTTTTGACAGCGTTTATTCAATGTCAGGTTGATTTGACCTGTAAAATTTTGTAATTTCCCAATCAATACTTTACAACACAAATACAACAAAACAACATGCTTTTTAATGATGTTTAATCAATGTTGGGTTCAGACGCTGATTTGACCATTGAATTTTAGTCATTTCTCAACCAATATTCTGCAACACAAATACAACGTTGAAACAACATGCTTTTTGACGACGTTTAATCAATGTTTGGTTCTGACGCTGATTCGACTTTCGAAATTTGGTCATTTCCCAACCAATATACTACAACACGAGTACAACATTGAAACAACATACTTTTTGACGACGTTTAATCAATGTTGGGTTCTGACGCTGATTTGACCATTGAATTTTAGTAATTTCCCAACCAATATTCTACAACAAAAATACAACGTTGAACATGCTTTTTGACGTTTATTCAATGTCAGGTTGATTTGACCTTTGAAATTTGGTCATTTCTGACCAACAACGTGGATCCAATGTTAGACATTCAGGTTGTCTCGATGTACAAATAGAACTATTTTGCAGCGTTGTTTAGAAGTCAGTTTTAAAGGACATGTTTGTATAATCAACATTGTAACAATGTTTTGTGCCTGCTGGGTTACTGTTCAATGACATTTTTAGGGTAAAATGATGGCCACTGAGCTGACGGTTTGTGTTTTTTCACCGTAAAGTCCACGGATGTTGTTTTTACAGTACCGGTACATTGCTTTAAATAGGAAAAAAATGGTACCATTTTAATTTTTACGGTAAAAAACTGACGAACTTTGCTAAGTATAAAAATAATATGAAATGTTTTAATGAAAGAAACCGCTGTTCTAAATGTGTCCACTAGATGTCGCAATAGTAATTCTTTGTATCTTTGTAGATGATGCTTCATATGTAAAGAAAAATAAACCACATGATTTAATCAAATTATTCTCTTCTAAAATTAGTGTGACACCCCTGGTTTAAGGCTAAGACTTATAGAACAGAATCTTTTTAATTGGTATACGTGCAAAAAAATATGGTCTCAGACTTTTGCATGCCAGCAACCAAGAGTCAAAAAAGCAGCGTTTTAAGCAGGGGTGTCAAACGGAATGCCTTTGGGTCGGATCGGGCCCGTAAACAGGTTTTAACGGGGCCGCAGGATGAGTTTGCCGAAAAAAATTTGCCGAAATTTTTGAATGAAAGCAACTGCTGTTCTAAATGTGTCCACTAGATGTCGCAATAGCAATTCTTTGTAGATGATGCTACATATGTAAAAAAAACTTAATAAACCACTTGATGTAAGCAAACTACATAAATAACATCCTGTAATTTGATTTTGATATTATTTGTTTATCTTGATCATTTCAAAATTCAGACCAATGTGTTGACCGATGAACATTATCACATCATTTTATTCAGAAAGTATAAATAACGACAAATAAAGGTAGAATACTATTAACTACAACATGTAAGTGTAAAAAAAACAAAATTATGATTTGCGCTTTTTCAGAATGTGCTTGTTCTATTTTTAAAACAAAGGAAACAATCTGAAGTTGTCTTTATTTTTAAGTTATCGTGCTGTGATTTTTACCAGTCCGGCCCACTTGGGAGTAACATTTTTCTCCTCTAAAATGAGTGTGACACCCATGGTTTAAGGCAAAGAGTTTTAGTACAGAAGCTTTTGAATTTTTGGCGTGCAAAAAAATATGGGTTCAGACTTTGGCACGCCAGCAACCAAGAGTCCAAAAAGCAGCGTTTTAAGCAGGGGTGTCAAACGGAATGCCCGTGGGTCGGATCGGGCCCGTAAACAGGTTTTAATCGGCCCGCAGGATGAGTTTGCTAAGTAGAAAAATGAGCCGAAATTTTTTAATGAAAGAAACCGCTGTTCTAAATGTGTCCACTAGATGTCGCAATAGCAATTCATTGTATCTTTGTAGATTATGCTATGTATGTAAAAAAACAAATAAATAAACCATCTGATGCAAGCAAACTACATAAATAACATCCTGTAATTTGATTTTGATATTATTTGTTTATCTTGATCATTTTAAAATTCAGACAAATGTGTTGACCGATGAACATTATCACATCATTTATTCAGAAAGTATAAATAACGACAAATAAAGGTAGAATACTATTAACTACAACATGTAAGTGTAAAAAAAACAACATTATGATTTGCGCTTTTTCAGAATGTGCTTGATTCTATTTTTAAAACAAACGAAACAATCTGAAGTTGTCTTTATTTTTAAGTTATCGTGCTGTGAATTTTACCAGTCCGGCCCACTTGGGAGTAAAATGTTCTCCTCTATAAATGAGTGTGACACACTTGGTTTAAGTCAAAGAGTTTTAGTACATAATGTTTTTAATTTGTGGCGTGCAAAAAAATATGGGCTCAGACTTCTGCATATCAGAGTCAAAAAAGCAGCGTTTTAAGCAGGGGTGTCAAACGGAATGCCCGTGGGTCGGATTGGGCCCATAAACAGGTTTTAACCGGCCCGCAGGATGAGTTTGCCGAAAAAAATTAGCCGAAATTTTTGAATGAAAGAAACTGCTGTTCTAAATGTGTCCACTAGATGTCGCAATACCAATTCTTTGTATCTTTGTAGATTATGCCACATTTGTAAAAAAAACAAAAAAAAAACACTTGATGTAAGCAAACTACATAAATAACATCCTGTAATTTGATTTTTATATTATTTGTTTATCTTGATCATTTTAAAATTCAGACAAATGTGTTGACTGATGAACATTATCACATCATTTATTCAGAAAGTTTTAATAACGACAAATAAAGGTAGAATACTATTAACTGCAGCATGTAAGTCTAAAAAAACATTATGATTTGCGCTTTTTCCGAATGTGCTTGTTCTATTTTTAAAACAAAGGAAACAAACTGAAGTTGTCTTTATTTTTAAGTTATCGTGCTGTGAATTTTACCAGTCCGGCCCACTTGGGAGTAAAATGTTCTCCTCTAAAATGAGTGTGACACCCTTGGTTTAAGTCAAAGAGTTTTAGTACAGAATCTTTTGAATTTTTGACGTGCAAAAAAATATGGGCTCAGACTTCTGCATATCAGTCAAAAAAGCAGCGTTTTAAGCAGGGGTGTCAAACGGAATGCCCGTGGGTCGGATTGGGCCCATAAACAGGTTTTGACCGGACCGCAGGATGAGTTTGCCGAAAAAAATTAGCCGAAATTTTTGAATGAAAGAAACTGCTGTTCAAAATGTGTCCACTAGATGTCACAATACCAATTCTTTGTATCTTTGTAGATTATGCCACATTTGTAAAAAAAAAAACCCTTGATGTAAGCAAACTACATAAATAACATCCTGTAATTTGATTTTTATATTATTTGTTTATCTTGATCATTTGAAAATTAAGACCAATATATGCAGTATAAATAACGACAAATAAAGGTAGAATAATATTAACTACAAGATCCATCCATCCATTTTTTACCGCGTATTCCCTTTGTGGTGGCGGGGGGCGCTGGTGCCTATCTCAGCTACAATCGGCCGGATGGCGGCGTACACCCTGGACAAGTCGCCACCTCATCGCAGTAAAAAAAAAAAAACAACATTATGATTTGCGCTTTTTCAGAATGTGCTTGTTCTATTTTTAAAACAAAGGAAACAATCTGAAGTTGTCTTTATTTTTAAGTTATCGTGCTGTGAGTTTTACCAGTCCGGCCCACTTGAGTGTGACACCCTTAGTTTAAGGCAAATAGTTTTAGTACGTACTCTTTTTAATTTGTGGCGTGCAAAAAAATATGGGCTCAGACTTTTGCATGGCAGGAACCAAGTGAAAACAGGAACGTTTTGAATACAAATAGAATAAATGGCCTTAAGGCAGTGGTTCTTAACCAGGGTTCGATCAAACCCGAGGGGTTCGGTGAGTCGGCCTGAGGGGTTCGGCGGAGGTCAAAACACACCCGACTCAACGTGTAAATACAAACTTCTCCCTGTCGGTGTATTACTGATACGGCAACAGCTGACTGATTTGCAGGTGTGTAATTTGCAGTTTATGCACTGTGTTGGTTTTGTTGTTTGAACAAGGTGATGTTCATGCACGCTTCATTTTGTGCACCAGTAAAAAAAAACATGGTTACACTTTTGTACGGGGAACATATTCACCATTAATATCGGTGGTTATGAACATGCAAATTAGTAACACATTGGATCTTAACTAGTCATTAAGTTCTTATTAATGCCTTATTCGGCATCTCCTAACCCTCTAACGTTGACCTTAACCCTAACCAAGTAACTCTAAATTAAGTCTTTATTACTTAGAACAGGGGTCACCAACGCGGTGCCCGCGGGCACCAGGTCGCCCGTAAGGACCAGATGAGCAGCCCGCTGGCCTGTTCTAAAAATAAGTCAAATAGCAGAACTTACCAGTGAGCTGCCTCTATTTTTTTAATTGTATTTAAAAAATGCTCGACATTTTGAATTCTAAGAGAGACAAAACTCAAATAGAATTTGAAAATCCAAGAAAATATTTTAAAGACTTGGTCTTCACTTGTTTAAATAAATTCATTTATTTTTTTTAATTTCCTTCTTATAACTTTCAGAAAGACAATTTTTGAGAAAAAGTACAACCTTAAAAATGATTTTAGGATTTTTAAACACATATACCTTTTTACCTTTTTAAATTCCTTCCTCTTCTTTACTGACAATTTAAATCAATGTTCAAGTATTTTTTTTATTTTTATTGTAAAGAATAATAAATACATTTTAATTAAATTCTTCATTTTGGCTTCTGTTTTTTCGACGAAGAATATTTGTGAAATATTTCTTCAAACTTATGATTAAAATTAAACAAAAAATATTCTGGCAAATCTAGAAAATCTTTAGAATGAAATTTAAATCTTATTTCAAAGTCTTTTTAATTTCTTTCTGGAAAAAGTAGAAGAAATGATGATTTGTCTTTGTTAGAAATATAGCTTTGTCCAATTTGTTATATATTCTAATAAAGTGCAGATTGGATTTTAACCTAGGAAAAAAATGTACGACGAAATGACAGACATAAATACCCATATATATATATATATATATATATATATATATATATATATATATATATATATATATATATATTAAAGGTAAATTGAGCAAATTGGCTATTTCTGGCAATGTATCTAAGTGTGTATCAAACTGGTAGCCCTTTGCATTAATCAGTACCCAAGAAGTAGCTCTTGGTTTCAAAAAGGTTGGTGACTCCTGACTTACAATATGTTCCCCATGTTAAAGTGTTACCAAAAACATAGAACTTTGTCTTGAATTTGAAAAAAAACCCAAAACATTTTATTTTTCACTAAAGAAGGGTTCGGTGAATGCGCATGTGAAACTGGTGGGGTTCGGTACCTCCAACACGGTTAAGAACCACTGCCTTAAGGGCTTAAAAAGGGAAATATGACAAACTATTCAAATGAAAGTGTCGATCATCCTGTTTGACGACTAATAACATTTTTAAATAGTGCATTTTAACCGTCTGAAACTATTTCAGCAGAGTTTTGCGTGGAATGTGAGATCTGGTTTTGATTTTAAGCGCCTTCAAAGAACCCCTGTGTAAAGTTTACTAAAATATGTCATTTTTGCCTCTTTGAGCTGTAATTTGACCCCCTAAAAATGCTTCAAAGTGCAAGTTAAAGCTTTACTATGCAAAGCGAAAGCCATTTATCAACAACATCCAGAAACGCCGAGCTGTAATTTGACCCCCTTAACATGCTTCAAAACTCACCAAATTTTACACACACATCAGGACTGGCGAAAATTGCTATCTATTAAAAAAACCAAACCCCAAAAATCAAAATTGCGCTCTAGCGCCCCCTAGGAAAAAACACAGACAAAACTGCTTGTAACTTCTGTCAGGAATGTCGTAGAGACATGAAACAAAAACCTCTATATAGGTCTGACTAAGACCACGGCTTGGGTCGCGGGGGCAGCAGCCAAAGCGGACCCGACCAACGCTGCTTGCAGCTTTCCCCAGGCTGGGTGCAGACCCACAGTTCGTGAAAGCGCAGTAGTGGGAATGTGTTCTTGGTGCAAACTCACATGCCGATGTCTCCATAGGTGTTGTAGAACTCCATCTGAGTGCACACCTGGATCCAGCCCACCACCCACGTCTCGTGGCGCGGAATGGGCGGCATGACGACCCGCGCCGAGGCTTTGAAGTAAGGCGTCTTGTAGCGGAGCACGATGGGCGAGTCCTCCTCGATGGCCGTGGGGCAATGGTCGATGGTGGCGGCCAGCTCGCACACCGCGATGTTCTCCCGCCGGATGCGCGACTTGTTGCAGGTGAGGCTTTGGATGCAACCCATGGCGGCGGCGAAGAGCTGCCAGAAGACCGACGGCACGCAGCCGCACCGCGGACTGAAGGTGGAGTCGACCTGCCGGGTCCGGGCATCCGGTGGTGGTGGTCGCCGGGGAGAAGGTGGGCGATCGCACTCACGGTCCCTCAGCTTCTCCTCCTGGTGGATCCACTCCCGCCCCGTGACTCCCTCCTTCCTCCCGGAGGTGGCACCGGGGCGCCGGCATGCGGGACCCGGAGGTCGATCGTGCGTCGGCGGTTGTCGATGCGGCAGAGGAGCACATCAGAGGCGGCTGCCTGTAAACCGAGAGGCGGCTTCACCACGCAGTCCACCCGGCGCGATCAATCCGAAAGCATCTCCCGAGTGGACACGTTTGCTGGAGAGCGGCTGTCCGTTCGATCCCGCCGCGTCCTGCGTGTCGCTGTTCATTCTGCGTGGTGCTGAACAGTGAACGCCACACACTGCGTGGGAGTGTCCGCGTCTGCACACCATCAAGTGGCTTTAGTTCCAATTTAGACTTCGTTTTAAATCATTATTTTGTTAAAAAAAAAAATAATTACACAATATTCGTACTAATTTTGGACTGACACCAAAATAATGATTATTTGTATTTTATATCTATGTATCTCTATTATGAGTATTGTTTATTTTATATGGAAGTTATGAATGCATATTATACATAAACCAGTCAGCTGGCAGCCGGCTTTGTTTGGCTTTCAAAATAAAAGCGGATAGACGTTTGTGCAATTTCCCCCTCCCTCTGACCCCATTTCTAAAGCGAACTGCTACGACACCAAAACACCGTCCCTCAATCCAACTCCTTATTGTGTACACTTGCGCTATCAAAAAAGACGAACTTATAAGTAAAAGCCGCAAAAGCGACTTTTATTTTGAAGCATAACCAAGTAACCATTCCATTGACGTCATTTCCCTGCATAAACACGCGATTTTTTTTTTCCACTCAGAATTTTATTTTGACAAAACAAACACCGTCTTTTAAAAGGGCAACAATATGAACATAAAAATAAACATCTATAAATTGTTCACAATATGTGCACCAGATTGTTCGAACAAGAACAAAGATATTAAAACTACCGTAAAGAAATGAAAGACCACCACATAAACATGCAAGGGGCAACACTTGAAAGAAAATGAAACAAATATGAGTATTGTTTATGTTTTATGGAAGTTATGAATGCATATTATACATAAACCAGTCAGCTGGCAGCCGGCTTTGTTTGGCTTTCAAAATAAAAGCAGAAAAAGGTTTTTGCGATTTTCCCCTCCCTCTGTCCCCATTTCTAAAGCGAACTGCTACGACACCAAAACAGCGTCCTTCAACCCGGCACCTCATTGTGTACACTTGCACTATCAAAAAAGACGAAAGCGACTTTTATTTTGAAGCATACCCAAGTGACCATTCTCTTGACGTCATTTCCTTGCATAAACACGCGATTTCTTTTCCCACTCAGAATTTTATTTTGACTAAACAAATACCGTCTTTTAAAAGGGCAACAATATGAACATAAAAATAAACATCTATAAATTGTTCACAATATGTGCACCAGATTGTTCGAACAATAATAAAGATATTAAAACTACCGTAAAGAAAGGAAAGACCACCAAATAAACATGCAAGAGGCAACACTTGAAAGAAAATGAAACAAATATGAGTATTGTTTATGTTATATGGAAGTTATGAATGTATGTTAACAATAAGACAGTCAGCTGGCAGCCGGCTTTGTTTGGCTTTCAAAATAAAAGGAGATAGACGTTTGTGCGATTTTCCCCTCCCTCCGTCCCCATTTCTAAAACGAACTGCTACGACACCAAAACACCGTCCCTCAATCCGGCACCTCATTGTTTACACTTGCACTATCAAAAAAGAGGGACTCATAAGTAAAATCCGCAAATGCGACCTTTATTTTGAAGCATAACCAAGTGACCATTCTCTTGAAGTCATTTTCGTGCATAAACACGGAGATTTTTTTTCCTCTCAGAATTTTATTTCGACTAAACGAATTAACGCCGTCTTTCAAAAGGGCAACAATATGAACATAAAAGTAAACAAAATCCATAAACTGTTCACAACATGTACACCAAATTTGTAGAACAATAATCAATATATTAAAACTACCATAAATAAAGGGAAGACCACCAAATAAATATATGCAAGGGGTAACACTTGAAAAAAAAATAAAATATATGAGTATTGTTTATGTTATATGGAAGTTATGAATGCATATTATACATAAAACATAAACCAGTCAGCTGGCAGCCCGGCTTTGTTTGGCCTTCAAAATAAAATGATTTATCAGTTTGTGCCCATTTCTAAAGCGAACTGTTATAACACCAAATGTTCCTTAATTGTTTTATTTTCCATCCATCCATTTTCTACCGCTTATTTCTTTGGGGTCACTTTTTATATATTTATTTATTTTTAAAATGTGTTTTCATTTAATTTTTTTGTGTGTGTTTTATGTTATTCCTTAATGTTTTACAGTTAATTCTTGTTATTATATGAAAGTACTTGAATATCGTTATTGGAATTGTCTGTATAAAGTTTTGGGCGAAAAAAACAAAACAAAAAAACAAGTCGCCGAATTGATTGATTAATTGATTGATTCAAACTTTTATTAGTAGATTACACAGTTCAGTACATATTCCGTACAATTGACCACTAAATGGTAAAACCCGAATAAGTTTTTCAACTTGTTTAAGTCGGGGTCCACGTTAATCAATACATGAAACAAAAACAACGTTTAAATTTATAAGGTATTTATGATAAGTAACATAGTATTTAAATAATATATTAAAATGGTAAATTATCCCCCAATCTGACCATTCATTATTTAAAAAAAGTGCGTCTCAAAGAAGTAAACCCAACAAATGTGACCTTTATTTTGAAGCCTACCTCAGCATTTCCGTGACGTCATTTCCGTGCAGGAACACTTAGAAGTAACCGAACGACTCGCCCGACACAAAATCAACGTAGAAATGAATTTTGTCTTTATGATAAGCAACGAAGTATTTTAATAAAAAGTCAAAATGGTAAGTACTTTTATGAAATAACCTTTTTCAAGCCGACGATAACACGCTAAGTTAGGCTAACGTTCGTGTTAACCGCTGAACTGTAAAATGACAAGGAACTTTTCTGTCGAAACGTGTGAAGGACGCACTTATTACAAACATGTTGTGAATTATTACAAACATCTTGTGAATAATTACAAACATGTTGTGAATTATTACAAACATGTTGTGAGGAAACATTGTCTTTTAATGACACGACACAGCATATATAACACAGTTATTAGCAAAGTTACTGTGTGTAATTATTGCTGAGTATATTACGAGTTGTGTTGTAAAATAACATTTGGTTCTGATTCATCACTACAGGTGTCCACAGATTTGAAAGCCTTGATTCAGAGGTTTTACCAGCTTCAATCGGAGCGCCTGGAGACATATCAACTCTTTGAGGAGTATGTATGTCTACAATACCTTCTGCCTTGGGTTTATGCCATACATACATTATATTGCCAAAAGTATTAGGCCACCTGCCTTGACTCAAATCTGAACTTAAAGGCCTACTGAAACCCACTACTACCGACCACGCAGTCTGATAGTTTATATATCAATGATGAAATATTAACATTGCAACACATGCCAATACGGCCGGTTTATCCATCCATCCATCTTCTTCCGCTTATCCGAGGTCGGGTCGCGGGGGCAACAACCTAAGCAGGGAAACCCAGGCTTCCCTTTCCCCAGCCACTACGTCTAGCTCTTCCCGGGGGATTCCAAGGCGTTCCCAGGCCAGCCGGGAGACATAGTCTTCCCAACGTGTCCTGGGTCTTCCCTGTGGCCTCCTACCGGTTGGACGTGCCCTAAACACCTCCCTAGGGAGGCGTTCGGGTGGCATCCTGACCAGATGCCCGAACCACCTCATCTGGCTCCTCTCGATGTGAAGGAGCCGCGGCTTTACTTTGAGTTCCTCCCGGATGGCAGAGCTTCTCACCCTATCTCTAAGGGAGAGCCCCGCCACACGGCGGAGGAAACTCATTTCGGCCGCTTGTACCCGTGATCTTATCCTTTCGGTCATGACCCAAAGCTCATGACCGTAGGTGAGGATGGGGACGTAGATCGACCGGTAAATTGAGAGCTTTGCCTTCCGGCTCAGCTCCTTCTTCACCACAACGGATCGGTACAACGTCCGCATTACTGAAGACGCCGCACCGATCCGCCTGTCGATCTCACGATCCACTCTTCCCTCACTCGTGAACAAGACTCCTAGGTACTTGAACTCCTCCACTTGGGGCAGGGTCTCCTCCCCAACCCGGAGATGGCATTCCACCCTTTTCCGGGCGAGAACCATGGACTCGGACTTGGAGGTGCTGATTCTCATTCCGGTCGCTTCACACTCGGCTGCAAACCGATCCAGTAAGAGCTGAAGATCCCGGTCAGATGAAGCCATCAGGACCACATCATCTGCAAAAAGCAGAGACCTAATCCTGCGGTCACCAAACCGGAACGGCCGGTTTAGTTTAACTAAATCACAATTTCAAATTTCCTTGTGGAAAACGTCGCGGAACGATGACGCGTGCTTGTGACGTTATTGGTTGGAGCGTACATTTTAGTCCGGCACCACTTCTGGCATATGCAGATAATTGCACAGACCTGAGCAGTATACTACAAGATGAGGTCATGCAGATTTACAGAAAATAAGATGAAACTTAATATTTCCGAAACAAAATGTCTTGTTATTTGCTCAAAACATGCTCAGAGAAAGGAACGCATATTAAATGTTTCTCTGAACGGAGTTCATATTGAACAAGTTAAAGAGGCCAGGTTGCTGGGAGTTACAATAGATGAAAGACTATCTTGGGCCACTCACATTAAAAACATAGTAGCAAAAATGAGCAGAAGCATTTCAATCATGAGAAGAAGTGTCTATTTTTTGACTAACACAGCTATGAAGCAAGTTATACAATCCCTTGTATTGTCACATATTGACTACTGCCCAGCAATCTGGTCTAATGCATCTAAACAAGATCTAAATAAAATCCAGCTTACCCAAAACCGAGCTGCCAGACAAGCTCTCCATTGCTCATTTGGGACCGGCGTTGAGAACATGCATCATGAATTGTCATGGATGAAAGTTGGTGAAAGACTAGCGTGTAGTTTGAATCTATTTTTAAAAAACATCTATACATACTATAAATCTTCATATCTGTATTCTCAGATGTTGCTTGCCAGTGACAGTCACAACTACGGTACCAGGCTAGCCCTAAGAGGTGCTCTCACCCGTCTTAAACCCAAAAGTGATGTTTTGAAAAAGACTGTAATGTATCGGGCAATCACTTACTGAAATAGACTTCCACAATATCTGCTATCAATCACCAGCATAGTAGGCTTTAAGAATAGACTAAAAGGAGAAGTATTGCGCAAAGAGATTATTCTAAATTGTACCTAATGTCATGACTGTTTTTATTGAGTATTTTATTGATTATGGGATAAGCAGCAGAAAATGGATGGATGATACTTTTTCGTCACTTATTGTTTGTCTTTGGTACATTAATGTGTATATTTTAGGCCATTGGTTCTTTGTTTTATTTTCGCAAAAATGTATACAGTATATCTATTTTTATATTGCTATTTTTATCTTTGGTATGAAAATTATTATGTAACAAAAGTTATTAGTATTTTTTGGTTCTTTGTTGTTGCGATTGTTGTATTATGACAATTTATAATTGGATCGTGTTGTACTGCATTTTAATCTTTTGTTTTGTGGTGTGATGTTTTTTGCCTGGAAGTCTCCACTGGGGTGTAGACTAATGGGGATCCTTAATAAACTAAAGTAAACACTTACGGCTTAAGGTCGTCTCTTTTCATACCATAATTACACAGTATTTTGGACTTCTTTGTTGCTGAATCTTTTGCAATTTGTTCAAATAATGGAGACTCTAAAGAAGAAGCTGTTGGTGGAAAGCGGTGAATTGCAGTTGTCTTTAGCAACCGAAACACAGCCGGTGTTTCTTTGTTTGTTGTGAAGCTTTAGCGAACATGTTTCTCTACCACATGTCAACCAGCAAGTTTTTGGATGAGAAAATTGTGATATTAAGTCGGCTCTTACCGGAGATTTGTGCGGAGTTAGCGTCCTCCTACAGCAGCTGTCCAAAAGGGCAGCTGTGATCTTGGCTCCTCCAATGGCTTATCTCAGAGACACTGGCGGTCACCACAGCCCTCCGACTTTCAGGTATGACTTTATAATCTCACTAAAACACTAATAACACAATAAGCAGATAAGGGATTTTCCAGAACTATCCTAGTAAATGTGTCTAATAACATCTGAATCGCTCTCACTGCCCTCGCCTTTTTTTTTTTAAACTTTTTTTTTTTCCTAGTGCTTCACTCTAACTTTCCTCATCCGCAAATCTTTCATCCTCGCTCAAATTAATGGGGAAATCGTCGCTTTCTTGGTCCGAATCGCTCTTACTGCTGGTAGCTACGATTATAAACAATGTGAGGATGTGAGGAGCCCTACAACATCGTCTGCTACTTCCGGTACAGGCAAGGCTTTTTTATTAGCGACCAAAAGTTGCGAACTTTATCGTCGATGTTCTCTACTAAATCCCTTCAGCAAAAATATGGCAATATTGCAAAATGATCAAGTATGACACATAGAATGGACCTGCTATCCCCGTTTAAATAAGAAAATCTCATTTCAGTAGGCCTTTAAAGTGCCATCCCATTCCTGACCAATAGGGTTCAATATGATGTCGGTCCACCTTTTACAGCAATTACAGCGTCGACTCTCCTGGGAGAGTCGAAACCAGGGTGCGGAGTTTACGAATTTTCGACCATTCTTCCAGTAGCTCATTGGTGAGGTCACACACTGATGTTGGTTGAGAAGGCCTGGCTCTCAGTCTTCGTTCTAATTCAGGGGTCTCAAACTCACTTTACCTGGGGGCCACTAGATGCAGAGTCTGGGTGAGGCTTGGCTGCAAGAAAAGATTTCCGAAAATTTTTTTGCGTACTCCTCAGCATGTCTTGTTGTATAATGGTGTTTCAAATTGTATCCCTTGTGCACCGCAACTTTTGTCTGTGCAAATTAGACATGTCGGGGTGCCCCTGTGCTCAACAAAGAAATATTGCATCCCCCACTTTTCCTGTAATTGTCTTTGCTCATCACTAACCTTTCTCTTCACTGCAGGCTTTGAAAAAGACATGTTTGGGGTTGTGGAATATATTTGTATTTAGGCGACGCACGGAGAATAATGTTATTTCCGCAGTGTGTGTCATTCCGCCTTTCTTCCCTACTGCAACACGGCGGTCGGCGGATAATAGTAACGGGATAGCCAGCGCAAAAAAGTGACGGATTCCGGAGTGTTATCCAGCGTCATATAGATATATATGTAGTGTTCATCGTGTGAGGCAATGCAAATTAAACAATAAAAAAACAAATAACGGTTTGAATTGGTCCAGGTTATCGGGGACTGTTATTACTGACGGACAGGTGTCGTGGTGTGACTGCAGCCAGGCACGTAAGAAAACCCTCGTCTCCATGGCAACGTCTCTGTCGCTTTCACTCACTTGCCGCTTTTCCACTAACGCAGGGGTAGGCAACCCAGAACCTTGAAAGAGCCATTTCGACCCAAAACACACAACGCTGGCAAGCGCCATTCATATAAAACTTGCGGGCTGCACTAACATTAAACTTTAATATTAAGGTGGGGGCTGCAAAAGAACGTCTTGCGGGCCGCGTGTCTGAGACCCCTGTTCTAATTAATCCCAGAGGTGTTTTTTTCGGGTTAAGGTCAGGACTCTGTGCAGGTCAGTCAAGTTCGTCCACACCACACTCTGTCATCCTTGTCTGCACTGGTGCACAGTCATGTTGGAAGAGGAAGGGGCCTGCTCCAAACTGTTCCCACAAGATTGGGAGCATGGAATTGTCCGAAATGTTTTGGTATCCTGGAGCATTCAAAGTTCCTTTCACTGGAACTAAGGGGCCAAGCCCAACTCCTGAAAAACAACCCTACACCAATGCAGTCCGAAATGTACCGTTCTCCTCGCAACCTCCAAATCCAGTCTCGTCCTATAGATTACCAGATGGAAAATCGTGATTCATCACTCCAGAGAACGAGTCTCCACTGCTCTAGAGTTCAGTGGCGACGTGCTTTACATCACTGCATTGGACTTGGTGAAGTATGGCTTAGATACAGCTGTTCGGCCATGGAAACCCATTCCATGAAGCTCTCTGCGTACTGTACGTGGGCTAATTGGAAGGTCACATGAAGTTTGTAGCAACTGACTGCAGAAAGTCGGCGACCTCTTTGCACTATGTGCTTCAGCATCCGCTGACCCCTCTCTGTCAGTTTACGTGGCCTAACACTTTGTGGCTGAGTTGCTGTTGTTCCCAAACTCTTCCATTTTCTTATAATAAAGCCGACAGTTGACTTTGGAATATTTAGGAGCGAAGAAATTTCACAACTGGATTTGTTGCACAAGTGGAATTCTATGACAGTTCCACACTGGAAATATTGAGAGCAGCCCATTCTTTCACATATGTTTGTAGAAACAGTCTCCATGCTTAAGTACTTGATTGTATACACCTGTGGCAGGACCAAGTGATTAGGAGCCCCAATTCTGATCATTTGGATGGCTGGCCAAATGCTTTTGGCAATATAGTGTATGTACTCCTATGTTGCTTTAGTAAGATTTCCTTTTTGTCTCCCTTCCAGGGGACACGAGGCCTACCTGAGGACGGCCCCCCAGTATGACTTTGACCACTACAAGCAGCTGGTCCATGAGATAACGCAGGCCTTCAGCGGCATCTCCAAGGAGGTGCTGGACATCAAGGAGAAGTTCCACCAGCAGTTAGACCGGCCCGACCTTTCGGAGCATGTCGAGAAGCTGCAGTGCAAAGAGAAGCAGAAACTGGAACTGGTAAATATTGAAAACTGTTAAAAAAAAATGATTGGCTTTAAATTTCAAAATTTTAAGTTATTACAATTTTAACTGAGTTGTACATAATCTTAAAGGGGAACTACACTTTTTTATTTTGCCTATCGTTCACAATCTTTATGTAAGACAAGCACACGTTTTTTCTTTTTTTTTATGCATTCTGACTTGTAAATAAATACGAGCAAATGTCATCTTACAATCGGCGTGGCGCAGTGGGAGAGTGGCTGTGCGCAACCCGAGGTTTCCTGGTTCAATCCCCACCTTGTACCAACCTCGTCAGGTTCGTTGTGTCCTTGAGCAAGACACTTCACCTTTGCTCCTGATGGGTGCTGGTTAGCGCCTTGCATGGCAGCTCCCTCCATCAGTGTGTGAATGTGTGTGCGAATAGGTAAATGTGGAAGGAGTGTCAAAGCGCTTTTTTTTTTTTTTTTTTTGTGTCCTGTCCAGCTTCTCAAAGCGCTTTGAGTACCTTGAAGGTAGAAAAGTACAATCCATTTATCATTTATTTATCATTTACAATCAAGTCAATGGAATTTGCTCTATTCTGCTTAGAAAGTGTCCAAAAAAATATCCAAACAACTCCATTTACGTTTTATATACATCAGGCCTGGGCAATTATTTTGACGGGGGCCAAATTTAGAGAAAAAATGTGTCTTGGGGCCGGTATATCGATTTTAGGAACACTAATACCAAACCTCACAATGTCTGATTGACTGCTAAAAGCGTTATGACAGACCGCCTTGAAAAACAGACTGGAATTTAATTTTTTTTACTGAATGCAACACCCAGAATGTACTTGACATTAAAGAATGAGGGATTTACACTATGAACTATGATCAATAAAATACTGAATATTGACAACATGAACGACACCCCCCCTCTTGATTGACATACGTATTTTAAAATCAAGCAAAATACAACAAACAGCAAAAAATGACCGCCAAGGGTTAAAAAAAAAAAAAAAACACCTACTCAGCTTTCGAACTTCTTTGTAAAAATCTCCTTCTGCGTCAGTCCCTGACACCCGCATTTCAGGCTGGCCACTCTGGAAACGCTCCCCACCCACACTGATTGGTGCCTCGTCTGAGCTGCTGTGACTTAGATGACCATAGTAACTGGTTATCTTGCAAAAGCGCAGATTCCAACCATTGAAATACTTTGTATAGTTCAAAACTTGAGGTCATTTGAAAACATCACTGCATATCATAATGGCAGCAAAGGTTTCCATCTTAAAAATCTAAAAAAATTATTTGGGACTGTCCGGTCGGCCAGATTGAAAAGCTTAAAGGGCCTTAATTTGCCCAGCTCTGATAGACCTGATGTTGTAAGTATATATGTAATGGAGTAACAAGCACATACATAATAACATGTGATATTTAAATATTTTAACCATTTTAAGCATACAGCGGCACATTATTATAACAAACGCATCACAACATTCTCTTTTCCCTTCAACATCTGTTTTCTACCCACTGCAGATTTTATGAGAACCAACAAACATAATTAAACATCACTTACTGTACAATGTCTGCTCTCTGATAGGATGTTGATATATTCCATTTTAGGTGAAGACTGACTGACTTACGATCCTTGCGTAAAAAGAGAGTGGAACCAAGCGTCTTTTCTGATCTTTTTCGCCATTTCCCATTTTAAGTTGGCTGTCAAAGTTGACCAACTTCTCGGTTTATGTCCGCACAATCTTACTATCAATATGAGTGGTATGATTTATAATCTGGAATTAACTTTCACGAGCGCCACTGTGAGAAAGCAGCTCACCAGCTCATGACATTAATACAGCAGCCTAAGGTTGTTACCTCTCTCTGATCATGGCGCCGCTAAAAGTAGTTCCTTAACGTTAGCACTTGTAATAACAATATCGCTAACACTTGGTTAATGTTCAGATCACTAAATGCAAATGGAATATTTTTGGCGGTTTTTGGATAGTTATTTATTGGGTTTAATGGTTGACTATGAGGCAATGACTTCTTGGCTACATTGTAATCAGACTTTTATTTAAAAGTTTGAATGCATTAAAAAAATATATGTGTTGTTGTCTCTCATAAGGATTGTGACTTTTAGGTAACATGCCAAAAAAGTGTAGTTCCCTTTCAATAGTGGTTTTACACCTTGATGCAATTCTAAAATTTCACCACAAGAGGGCAGCAGTTTTCAAGACATCCTACATTTTTGGGGGGTAGCGTGGCTCAGATGGTAGTGCGGCCGTGCCCGCTACTTTATGGTTCCAGGTTAGATCTCTACTTCCTAGTCACTGCCGTTGTGTCTTTGGGCTAGACACTTTACCCACCTGCACCCAGTGCCACCCAGACTGGTTTAGATGTAGTTTAATGTTGTAAATGATGGGTTTAACTGTTGAGTCTCCAGAGAAAAGCACTATGTAAATATGATTAAGTTAATTACATTTTTGTTTAATATATTTTAATACGTCATACCAGGGGTGTACAAACGTTTCACATAATAAAAAATATGAAGGCACCACTTTGCTATTTTAATACTTTCTTTTAAGAAGGCTGAAATGTTAATATACATTTATATTAGGGATGTCAACGTTAATGCGTAAATGCATGAGATACATTAAAAAGAATATTGCGTTGTCATAGATTCATCTAGATTAATTACACTATTTGTTATGACCGCATGTTTTCCCTGAAGTTGGCGCCTGTTGTTACATGGTGCAAAGATGAGTGACAGGAGGCGACCAATTTCACCTCAAAACACACTCTGATGGAGCTTGAGATAAAACTGAGGTCATTGGTCGGCATTGCAGCTACAATCTTAATCATCATTGGCGCACAAAAAGTTTAAAATAGCATCTTAAAGCAAAGCTTGTACTTGAGATAAGCGCCAACTTGACAAAGCGGAGAATGGCAAACAAGTTCAACACTGGTGAGTTTACCCGTGTCAATGTTTTCAACAAAAGTAGCACAGGTACACTAAACATGGCCTTTGCTAAATGGACAGCCAGCGCATGCAAGGTAGTTAACATCTGTGAAGACAAGAAGATTTCGTTTAAAACACCGTCACTGATAGCCTTGCAGCAAATCAAGAGCTCAACACTGTCATCTGAAAAGCTAAATAAGCTTGTTTGTTAAAAAAAGAGTAATTGCAGATATAAGTGGTGCACTATGTCAAGTTGTTTACGGGTGTGTTTACTATCTGTACCTTGTCAGTCATGTTATTGCAAATACTTTGAAAATGTGCACTTATTTCTAATTACTATACTTAATATCTCTAAGTTCTGAGCAAATTAATTAGAAGCTATTCAGTAAACCCTTTTAAAATTTTACAAACACATTTTCACAAGAAAATTGTATTTGTGTCCAAATATTGAGTTATTTTCTTAAGATTTTTTTTTTATTATGCAAACGAGTAATAACCTATGATTAATCATGAGTAATTACAATTCATGGGCGTGATTAATCTGATTAAAATAATTCAGAACTTTACAGTTCAATTGAATATAGGTTGAAAAGGATTTGCAAATCATGGTATTCTGTTTTTATTTATGTTTTTACACAAGGTGCCAACTTTACTGGTTTTGGGGTTTGGACATGGAATTTATCTTGAGTTAAAATATGATGAACATAAATCGATATCCAATACAATCAAATCCCAATGAACGAGGAGCTTTTGCTATATGAGAGTTCAAACAGTGTATCCCACAACACGGTGGTGATGGTGGTCGGTCTCATCGTCCAATTTGCATAATTTTCCATGACGCGGGTGCATGTAATTGTTAGGAATGCTGTTGAAGGGAGGAGGTGACACTAAGAGCCTGATTTACTATATAAATACCACGCGGTGATCACCTTGTGCAAGCACTAAGATTGCATGTCGACGTGTTGCATGTGATTTACTAAGACTGCGTCTGCAATTGAAAAGTGCTGCAGACTGACTCATGTAAATGAGAATTTTGTGTGACACTCATTTGCTACAAAGCAGAAGTCATGTACCACGTTTTATGGGCATTTAAGGGCCTACTGAAATTAGATTTTCTTATTTAAACGGGGATAGCAGGTCCATTCTATGTGTCATACTTAATCATTTTGCGATATTGCCATATTTTTGCTGAAAGGATTTAGTAGAGAACATCCACGATAAAAAACGCAACTTTAGGTGCTAAGAGAAAAGCCCTGCCTCTACCGGAAGTCGCAGACGATGACGTCACCCGTGTGATGGCTCCTCACATATTCACATTGTTTTTAATGGGAGCCTCCAACAAAAAGTGCTATTCGGACCGAGAAAACGACAATTTCCCCATTTATTTGAGCGAGGATGAAAGATTTGTGTTTGAGGATATTGATAGTGACGGACTAGAAAAAAAAAAAAAAAAAACTAAAATAAAACACAATTGCATTGGGACGGATTCCGATGTTTTTAGACACATTTACTAGGTTAATTCTGGGAAAATCCCTTATCTTTCTATTGTGTTGCTAGTGTTTTAGTGAGTTCAATAGTACCTGATAGTCGGAAGGGTGTCTCCACGGGTGTCTTGACGCGCTGTGTCTCAGGGGAGTCGACGGCAGCTATGGACGGCACAAGCTCAGCTTTTCTCCTGTAAGAACTGACTTTTTAACCACAATTTTCTCACCGAAACCTGCTGCTTGACATTTGGTAGGGATCCATGTCGGCTTGACCGCGCTCTGATCCATAGGAAAGTTTCACCTCCAGGAATTTTAAACAAGGAATCACCGTGTGTTTGTGTGGCTAAAGGCTAAAGCTTCCCAACTCCATCTTTCTACTGTGACTTCTCCAATATTAATTAAACAAATTGCAAAAGATTCAGCAACACAGATGTCCAAAATACCGTATAATTATGCCGTTAGAGCAGACGACTTTTAGCTGTGTGTGTGGGCAACGCTCATACTTCCTAAAAAACAGTGGCTTCTGCGTACACGTCATCATTACACGACTTTTCGAAGACGAAACTCCCGGGAAATATAAAAATGTAATTTAGTAAACTAAAAAGGCCGTATTGACATGTCGCAATGTTAATATTTCATCATTGATATATAAACTATCAGACTGCGTGGTGGGTAGTAGTGGGTTTCAGTAGGCCTTTACGCTGTAGACGAGCAGTGCATTTACATTTACATTTTTTTTCCCTAACTGCTTAAGGTGAATGGGAGGGAGGTAAGATGGAGTTACCTGTGAATGCTTTTGGATAGGGGAGCAGCTCACAGCACCACCTAAAGGGTCTGAATAATTGTTAAATATAGCTAGCTTGGGAACACTGATCCCTCCTGCTATATCTCCTTATTCTTTGCTATACCATGTGCACAGGCAAAGTACTTGGTATAAAACTTAATTCAGTTTTCAATCAGGTGATAAAGCTTCTTTAAGTTATCTTCCTTTGCATCGGATGTGGTTTAGATAGCCCAACTGCAGCTGGCTAGGCAAAATGCTCAGGACCACCCTGAAGACGACGCCTGTCAAGAGAAAATACACCATCTCAAACACGAGTAAGAATGACAAATATGTTGTCTACCCGTAAAACAAACTGCAGTTTTTAAGGTGGTGGACAGATGTGTAACAACAAGCATCTTCTTCCTCACCACCCAGGATCATCAAGATTAAAGAAGCGCTGAGTGACATCATGCAGGACTTTAAGTACGACTCTGAGGAGATTGATTGACGCCCAGACTTCCTCTTTGGACAGCTTAGCTGCATGTATTGATCCTCCTCTGACTCCGCCCACCTTTCTGCTGCAGTCTTATTCCAAACAAGCCATTCTTTTTATGGATTGTGTGTTTTTTTTGTTTTGTGCATTTATATGTAAATATTTTTAACATAAACTTGTCAAACCCAATGAATTGAATGTACGTCATTGTTTTTATTAAGTGTAGCAAAAAGAGTTAATCCGTGTTACTATTAGGATTGTGTGTGTGTGTGTGTGTATTCTATCATATATATATATACACATATATTTTTTGTGTATATACTGTATATCTTCCTCTTCAGTTTATTTCACTCCACTGCAGGAGGAAGGACTCTTCACCAATTTTCCATTTAGTTTTATCTTGACAGATTCCCTGCCAAGCAATGCCACTCTGTTCTGTTAACTCATCCCTCCATCTTTGTCTCCCTCTTTTTCTGATTAGATGTCTAGGAGTCCATTCTGTTGTCTTGTGTGCCCATCTGCTGTCATCTTCTGTCTCGGTGTCCTGCCCATGTCCAATTTTTAGATTTAATGGTCAACATAATATCCTGACCTCCTGGTTTCTGTCTTAGTTCTGTATTTGACTCTGTCCTCCTTTGTTACACCTTATCATGATTATTTCTATAGGGGAGAACAGCTATGATAGACTGGTCAAATACCTGCCTCTTCATGTTGCTGAGAGACCCAAACTTCACCCAACCCATTTGGAGTCTTCTCTTAATTTCCTCACCGGTTTCGTTATTGAAGGTGATTTTCTTCCCTATTTAGTGATCAACTGTTCCTAGTTCTTTCCCCTGTGCAGTTACTTTGAAGTTTGGGTTGTTGTTGCTCATCAGCATCCTTGCCAAACCTCCCGGATTTTCCGGGAGACTCCCGAAATTCAGCGCCTCTCTCGAAAACCTCACAGGACAAATTTTCTCCCGAAAATCTCCCGAAATTCAGGCGGAGATGGAGGCTACCCTCCCTCCAGCTCCATGCGGACCTGAGTGAGGACAGCCTGTTTTCACGTCCGCTTTCCCACGATATAAACAGCGTGTCGGCCCAATGACGTTATACTGTAACTGTAGAATGATCGAGGGCGAGTTCTTGGTTTCTTATGTGGGTTTATTGTTAGCCAGTTTCATTAACGTCCTCCCAGCGCGGTAACAACAGCAATCACGTTTTCGTCTACCGTAAAGCAGTTCGTCTGCCGTAAACAGCAATGTTGTGACACTCTTAAACAGGACAATACTGCCATCTACTGTACATGCACCACAACACCTCCAGGCAACTTCTACCCTTTACTAATATCCTCCTCCATTCACAACCCATCTCCCCGGATTGTAAATAACCTAATGTAAATAATTGAATGTATTTCTAATGTATATACTTGTTCTTATGCTATCTGAACTCACTTTGTTTTCTGCTCGCTGTACATATCCTACTAAGTAAGACCTGCACGGTCTCAATGTCCATTTCTCTGTTGATGCAATTGTTGATGACTGAAGTACTGATATCAACCACTCTCCTCATCCCACCCCCCGGATTGTAAATAATTCAATGTATTTACTATGATAATTAACTTGTGTGATGACTGTATTATGCTTATAGTATATATTTTTACCATGAATTGATTAACGTGCACCCCGACTTAAACAAGTTGAAAAACTTATTGGGGTGTTACCATTTAGTAGTCAATTGTACGGAATATGTACTGTACTGTGCAATCTACTAATAAAAGTTTTAATCAATCAATCATGCATATGTGACAATACTCCTCCCCTCTTAACCACACCCCCAACCACGCCCCACCTCTCGAAATTGGACGTCTCAAGGTTGACAAGTATGCTCATCAGGACTTTAGTTTTCTTTGTGTTTGTCTCAAGGCCTGTCTTGCTCCTGTCCTATGTAAGATCATCAATCATTTCCTGTAGTTCCTTAGCTGTGTGACTAAAGATAAAAATATTGTTGGCGAATCTAAGATGGGTAAGATATTCCCCGTCAACATGGATTCCTTTGTCGCTCCAGTCAGTATTCTTGAATTCTTCTTGTAGAGCTGCGGTGAATAGCTTAGGTGACACAGGATCTCCCTGGCTAACTCTTCTCAGGATTTTAATCGAGTCAGTGACAATATCATTTGAATTCATTTTTGCTGTGGGCTCTTTGTATATTACTTTAAATATTTGTATTTACTTCTCATTGATATTTTCCTTGTCTAAGGCAGCCACAAGGGACTGGTGGTCTAGTCTGTCAAAGGCTTTTTCATAGTCTGCAAAGCCTAAACGCCAATCAAACTGATTTTCCTTCGACTTTTCGGTACATGCAGACAGTCAGATGTACGAAATCCTCATCTGATGCCTACTTGCTCTCTTGATTGGTCGTTCTTGAGCTGCCTTTCTATTCAGGCAAGAATTACTCTGGTCAAAATCTTGTCGAGGTGTGGTAGTAGGCTGATAGGCCTGTAGTCCTTAATATCTTTTTTGTCTCCTTTCTTGATCATGAGAATGACTTTGGACTCGTTCCACTGAGAGACTATTTCTTCTTCTTGTAAGATCTTGTTAAATATAGCAGTAATTACTGTAATGATCTCTTTGTCCCCCAGGCTCAGAACACTACTGTTAATTGGTCCTCTCCAGAGGCCTTTCTCTTTTTCATTTTCCTTAAGGCTTGTTTGACTTCCTTAGGTAGGATAGTGGGCACAGCCTCTGATCTACTTGACTAATCTTCTCCTGTTTTCCAATTCAGTTAATCACTACTGTATAGAGAGCTAGAATAATCTCGGAACTATTTCGCTAATTTTCTGTTCCATCGATGTCTGTTATGCTGGACATAAGTTGCCTTACGCTTTGCATTTTCCTATGTATGATATTCGGGCCTTTATGTAATTCCGGTTCATTTTTCTTGCATATTGTCTTGTGGAGTTCTGTGTACTCTACTTGATTTAGAGGGGAATCTTGACTTTGTGGTTTAAGACATTTTCTCTTGTCATTCAGCTTTCTAATGTCTTTATTCTCTTGGTTTTCCACTGTTGTGTGTGTTGGTAAACTCCGTGCCAGTTCCTCTGCTATCTCCGGTGTTTCCTCAAACATTTGGTCATATGTGTCACTCGTTGGATGTTCCATGAACTAAATCCAGTAGTGAGACGAATCGGTTCTTTAGTTCTAATCTGAATTCCTGCTGGAGATCAGACAGCTTCTTTATTCTTTTTTCCGTGTATTTTTCAAAATATTCAACCTTTCCATTTCCTTCTCAAACCTCACTTTGGCTCTATCTAATCTAAAGTTTGTGGCAGCGAATGGGCGGGCTGGCGGACTCGCCGGCTTCGTTCTCGTTTGTTGTTGTGTTGGTTGGTTTGTCCGATGTCAGTGACCTTGTGTGTCAGCAGCGTGTTTGTCCTTTTTTTCCCCCCCTCCTTCTTCCTCTTCCCTCAGGAAAAATAAACACAAAAAATGGTAAAAAATGTATCGTGCCCCGGTGCTGGGCGGACTTGGGTGGGGCGGGCCCTGACGCGCTCTCCTGGGGTGGGGTTGGGCTCGTGGGGGCCCGGTGCTTGTGGGTGGTCTTCCCGTCTGGCTGCGTGGAGTCTCTGGCCCCCCAGGGCGGGCGTCCTGCCTTTCTGCCTGCATGGGATGTAGTATCTCGCTGGCTTAGGGGTTGGCTGTCACCTGTTTCTCCCTTGCCTTGTCTTCTGCCGGACGCGTCTGTCTATGACCTGCCGCTGGCCCCTGGGGATCCTGTCGCTGGCCGGCCTGACTGCGTGGGGCCGGTGGTCCTTTGTTTCCTGTTACCTGCTCTTTTGGGATAGTCTCCCTGGGTGGCTGGGGCCGTACTTTGGCTCCCACACTCACTGAGAGACAAATATATTGTACATAGAAATACACATACCTACTCACATACACACAATTATTAATACATATATACATACATATGTACATTCATTCTTACATACATACATACGCGCTTTTGTAATTACCTACATACATAAGTACATACGCTCCCACGTACATACACAAATACAGTACGTACCTACACACTCACGGTACATACATCCACACACACGTTCACTGTAAAAACATACATATAAACATACATGTAGATACATACTGTACATCAACTGTACAAGCAGATTAGCATAAACACAATTATGCATATAATCAAGTTTCATCAAACATATATTAACATTGTTCCCCCTAGGGTAAACTGGGTAAAACACGGTACACTGACAAAGCTTAACCTATTTTTACTATCACAATCTACAAGGTTAATACTGTTTGCTTTTCTTCCTTCCCCTTCCGTTTATCTGCTTTCTTTTGTAATTCAATTTTTACATATATGTGTTGTTGCTTCTGAAACAACTGTATTGTTGATAATACAGGTAATTATTATTATTGTGCATTATCAAAAGCGGTATTTTTCTAATGTTATTTGTATTGCTCCATTTGTAGTGTAATAATGGTCATTGTCATTTCTGTGCTATCAATCAATCTATCAATCAATGTTTATTTATATAGCCCTAAATCCCAAGTGTCTCAAAGGGCTGCACAAGCCACAACGACGACATCGGTTTAGAGCCCACGTTTACTTCACTGGGGCGGCATAGCTCGGTTGGTAGAGCGGCCGTGCTAGCAACTTGAGGGTTGCAGGTTCGATTCCCGCTTCCGCCATCCTAGTCACTGCCGTTGTGTCCTTGGGCAAGACACTTTACCCACCTGCTCCCAGTGCCACCCACACTGGTTTAAATGTAACTTAGATATTGGGTTTCACTATGTAAAGCGCTTTGAGTCACTAGAGAAAAGCGCTATATAAATATAATTCACTTCACTTCACTTCTTCTCTGCTCTCACATTTGTACATACCTTATTTGCTGATGTTGTTCTGTGGTTGTTGTTGTTGTTGTTTTCTCTTTGTCTTATCCCCCTCTTTTCCCCGCAATTTTCCCCTTTGTCTTTTTCTTTTTTTTTTTTCTATCCCCTTCTGCCCCGGCCCGGCTGTGCCAAACAATGATATAAATCAATTTAATAAAGTCAGATACAAATAAGGCAACAAAAGAAATATCAAACACTTCTCTTTTATAAAGTAAATCTGTACAGCAGATGTGGGCATCTACATCAACTATATGATTTGCCTGAGTGGCTGGACAGGACCAAAACAAAAAAAGTATATCTCTTCTATTGCTTGTGATGTAATCAATGAGGTTGTGTGTTGCTGCATCGGGGCTCTCCCACATCCAATATCTACTCTCAGATTTCTTGAGGAGTGTATTTCCAGTGACGAGTTGAGTTAATACCAAAAAGTTATATTTTGGTTTCATCCGACCACATGACATTCTCTCAATCCTCTGCTGTATCACCCATGTATCCATTTTGGTATAAATTCAACTCGTCATGTTTGTAGGAAGAATAATACTGAGTTGCATCCCAAGAACACCACACCTACTGTGAAGCATGGGGGGTGGAAACATCATGTTTTGGGGCTGTTTTTTCTGCTAAGGGGACAGGACGATTGATCCATGTTAAGGAAAGAATGAATTGTGCCATGTATCGTGAGATTTTGAGCAAAACCTCCTTCCATCAGTGAGAGCTTTGAATGGTTGACCCAATACTTATTTTCCACCATAATTTCAAAATAAATTATTTAAAATTCCTACGATGTGAATTTTTTTTCGCATTCTGTCTCTCACAGTTGAAGTGTACCTATGATGGAAATTACAGACCTCCGTTATCATTTTAAGTGGGAGAACTTGCACAATCGGTGGCTGACTAAATACTTTTTTGTCCTCACTGTATATACATATAAATATAGATGGATATATGTGTGTCTACACACTCTACGTCATCCTCTCTGCATTTCCTGCCCACATAAAGACATGCAGGACCCAGCCAGAAGATATCCATCTGCTGCGTGACACACCAGGTTGTTTCCAGACTGGACCCCTGCTGTGAGTCGCTGAGGCCTTGAAGGGTGACGCTCGAGGAGTGGGCGCTCAGTGCTCACCACCACCAACCACATGGCGCTGGTGGACAACCTGTTCAGGGTCCAGAACCAGGGCTTGACGTGGAGGTCCAGCTCAGAAATCACGATGCATGATGTTTCCTAAGTGGCGATAATCGCTGGGTAAGACACAACTCTTCACACCTATGTGATGTGAGCACACATACATACACACTACATTGCTTGGCGAATAAAAGTGGCAATAATAGCAACATTATAAAACATAAGTAGATTTATTGTATGTTCAATGTTAATCTGATAATGATAATAAATAATATACATTTCTATCCTTTTTTTCGGTTAAGTGAGTCAAGTTAGAAAAGGAAGAAAAATAATAATTTCACCAATATTTCAATGTCCATTCGTTGCATAGAAAGTGTTTACCATTTAGTAAGTGTATGTTATACAAAGTAAAAAATATGTGATCTTGTTGTTGGGAAGTGATTAGACATTTTTATTTTATTTTAATGTTTTGATGTTATTTAAGGGCTTCACGGTGGCAGAAGGGTTAGTGCGTCTGCCTCACAGTACGAAGTTCCTGCAGTCCTGGGTTCAAATCCAGGCTTGGGATCTTTCTGTGTGGAGTTTGCATGTTCTGCCCGTGAATGCGTGGGTTCCCTCCGGGTACTCCGTCTTCCTCCCACTTCCAAAGACATGCACCTGGGGATAGGTTGATTGGCAACACTAAATTGGCCCTAGTGTGTGAATGTGAGTGTGAATGTTGTCTGTCTATCTGTGTTGGCCCTGCAATGAGGTGGCGACTTGTCCAGGGTGTACCCCGCCTTCCGCCCGATTGTAGCTGAGATAAGCGCCAGCGCCCCCCGCGACCCCAAAAGGGAATAAGCGGTAGAAAATGGATGGATGGATGTTATATAAATAGAAATTATGCTCATTGGGTACATGCAATATTATTATCTTTGTGTAAATATTCTCAGTTTTATAAAATGACTGTGAGGAATTGATTGGATTTATTTTTCTTTCACTTGACCAATGAGGAAAATAAATCCACGCCATACAATTAATATAATTTTACTATAAGAATATATTTAAAACAATTTAATCAGTATTTTAATTAGCATTCATTTTAAAAAAGAAAATATTTCCATTGGTTTCACATACAGTAATATGTTTGTGAATTTATAACATCTGTGTAATGTAATGTTTGTAAAAGTTACAAAAGTAAAAGTATTTGATCTAGCAAATTACTATGGTGAGGAACTGGTTGGAATTTGTTTTTTTTTTTGACGGGTGGGAAAAATGATTCTAGGCCATATAAAATGATATTAATCATATAAGTTTTAATATAATGGGATATGAGAGACTTTATTTATGCCACATTGCAGAAATGTTGTGGTTGTGTTGCAGATTTTACATGCAATAAAAAAAAGTAACACGTAAGAAAAAACAATGAAAAACTAAAAATGAGTAATATTAATAACAAAAAAAACACCACTGTTTCCACCTCTGCATGTTTATACATTTTGCATACTAAATGATTGGTCTGTGGATAAAACACTATCTTCATTTACACACATAATGCACATTGGGGGAAATTGTTGAACACCAAAGAAAAAAAGTAGATCAGTGTTTACATTATTGTGTTGCATAATAGTAGTTTATAAAGTTAAAGTTAAAGCACCACTGATAGTCTCACACACACACACACACCCACACACACACTAGGTGTGGTGAAATTACCCTCTGCTTTTGACCCATCCCCTTGTTCCACCCCCTGGAAGGTGAGGGGAGCTGCGAGCAGCAGCGGTGGCCATGCTCTGGAATCATTTTGGTGATTTAACCCACAATTCCAACCCTTGACGCTGAGGGAAATATTAGTCTTTTTCTTTCACTTTGTGCTGAAAATCTTAATTTCCCCTAGGGGCCTATTAAAGCGAATCTGATTCTGATTCTGAAATAATAAATCAAAATAAAATATTTGTGATACAATGGTCCAACCAAAGTATGTTTTTTTTTCCTTTTTTTACCTTTTCATGTTAGTTAAATACAAAATTATATAAACGAAATTTTACTCACAGTAACACTTTAGTATGGGGAACATATTGTAAGTAACAAAGACTTAATTTATGTTAAAAGTTAAAGTACCAATTATTGTCACACACACACTAGGTGTGGCAAAATTATTCTCTGCATTTGACCCACCCCCTTGATCACCCCCTGGGAGGTGAGGGGAGCAGTGAGCAGCAGTGCTGGCCACGCCCGGTAATATAATCCCCAATTCCAACCCTTGATGCTGAGTGCCAAGCAGGGAGGTAACAGGCCCCCTTTTTATAGTCTTTGGTATGACTCAGCCGGGGTTTGAACTCACAACTTACCGATATTTTAGAGTTATTTGATTAGGGTTAGGTTAGGGCCATGCAACTACTTAATAATTACTAATTAAAGGGTACTGAAACCCACTACTACCGACCACGCAGTCTGATAGTTTATACATCGATGAAATATTAACATTGCAACACATGCCAATACGGCCTTTTTAGTTTATTGAATTGCAATTTTAAATTTCCCGCGAAGTGTCGTGTTGAAAATGTTGCGGTATGATGACGCGTGCGTTTGACGTCTCGGGTGGTAGCGTACATTATTTTCCAGCCCGATCCAAAATATAAGTAGTCTGCTTTAATCGCATAATTAAACAGTATTCTGGACATCTGTGTTGCTGAATCTTTTGCAATTTGTTCAATTAATAATGGAGAAGTCAAAGTAGACAGATGGAGGTGGGAAGCTTTTAGCCTTTAGCCACACAAACACAGCTGGTGTTTCCTTGTTTAAAATTCCCGAATGTGAAGCTTTACTATGGATCAGAGCGGTCAAGCGAACATGGATCCCGACCACATGTCAACCGGCAGTTTTCGGTGAGAAAATTGTGGTCTTACCGCAGACACCAGCGGAGCTTCGTCCTGCTGCAGAGCGTGACTAATTCCCTCAGAGACTCTGGCGTCAACACACCCGTGGCCACACCCCTCCGACTTTAAGTACTGTATAATCTCAGTAAAACAATAGGCAGATGAGGGATTTTCCAGAATTATCCTAGGAAATGTGTCTAATAACATCTGAATCGCTCTCACTGCAACCGCCTTTTTTTTTTAAAACTTTTTTTATTTATTTATTTTTTTCTTCTAGTCCTTCACTCTAAATTTCCTCATCCACGAATCTTTCATCCTCGCTCAAATTACTGGGGAAATTGTCGCTTTCTCGGTCCGAATAGCATAGCTGCTGCTGGCTATGATTGTAAACGATGTGAGGATGTGAGGAGCCCTACAACCCGTGACGTCACCCGCACATCGTCTGCTACTTCCGGTATAGGCAAAGCTTTTTTATTAGCGACCAAAATTTGCAAACTTTATCGTCGATGTTCTCTACTAAATCCTTTCAGCAAAAATATGGCAATATCGCAAAATGATCAATTATGACACATAGAATGGACCTGCTATCCCCAGTTAAATAAGAAAATCTCATTTCAGTAGGCCTTTAAGAGCCAATATGTTACTAATTTGCATGTTAATAAGCAACTTATTAATGGTGAATATGCTAGTGTGTGAATGTGAATGTTGTCTGTCTTTCTGTGTTGGCCCTGTGATGAGGTGGCGACTTGTCTAGGGTGTACGCAGCCTTCCGCCCGAATGTAGCTGAGATATGCACCAGCAACCCCAAAAGGGAATAAGCGGTAGGAAATGGATGGATGGATGGAGGTTCCCCATTCTAAAGTGTTGCCAAACTCACTAACAGACAATTTTGTGTATCTATTAAAAATAATTTTTTTCCTGAAAATATTATATCGATGTACACTGTAAAAAAAAAAATCTGTAAAAAAACGGTCATCTACTGGCAGCTACGGCTGCCAAACGAAAACCATAAAATCAAAGTAAAACATTGTAAACCAAATAATGATCAAAAACATTATATTTGCAGAAATGTTCATGAAACGTTTTGCGGAAAAATATCGTAATTTTACAGATGTTCACTAAATTATTAAGACCAACCACCTTTAATAAAATGACGATGCAAACAGTTCTGCAGAAAAATACCTTTATTCTACAGAATTTTTCCAAATTATTACGATCAACCAACTTTAATGAAGTGACAATGCTGGCAGTTCCACAGAAAAATACCATTATTTTATTGATTTTTTCTGAATTGTTAAGATCGGGTTTCAAACTCAATTTACCTGGGGGCCACTGGATGACGAAACTACGTGAGAAGTGGATTCACCTTCTTTCAGTGGCTATCCCGACCTCGCAACATACTTGCCAACCCTCCTGATTTTACCCAGAGACTTCCTGTGACCCCCGCCACCACCCCGCATCATTGGTGGTTGCGGGGGTGTAGCCCGGAACTCAGAAGAGTACCGCTGCATGGCATTCTGGGTATTTGTTCTTTTGTGTCATGTTATGTTAGGGTGAAGATTTTCTCCCGAAATGGGTTTGTCATTCTTGTTTGATGTGGGTTCACAGCGTGGCGCATATTGGTAACACTGTTAAATTTGTTTGTTCAGTCACCGTCAGTGGGACTTGTATGGCTGTTGATCAAGTATGTCTTGCAGTCACCGTGTGTCATATTACAGAGAAAAATGTTGAATTTTTAGTATGAGCATAAACCTTTATTAAACAGGCTACATATATTTTTCAACTTGAATATAAAAATACACATAAATATTAAAAAAATAAGAATTACCTTAAAATTACATATAAAACTGTTAGATTGTTAGTATGGACGTAGACTTGTACATAACAAGCTACATAGTAAATGAAAGTTAATTACTGTAATTTTACATGAATTTGAAAGTAATTTGAGAAAACAGGAAATGATACAGTTGTGATCAAAATTATTCAACCCCCACACAATTTTGGTGTTTTAGCAAGTTGGACATTTATTCCGTATTTTGTTTATAGTCATATCAAATAAAGATGTGTCAAATAGACAGATGCAACTTAAATTGTAACACTGTATTTTACAAAATACCAAAAAAGGACATTTTTCTTAATATCTCATTGACAAAATTATTCAATCCCTTTAAGATCATAACTCTTAAGAACAGAATTTGAATAAGGTCTTTACAATCAGGTGTTGAAAACATATTTAGATGTAATTAGAACTATAACGAGCAACAATTAAACTGATTGAAAAAGACTGTGACGCTCAGCTTCTTGTAGATGGTCAATGGTGTATTTGCAACATGGTGAAGTCTAGGGAGTGGTCAAATAAGTCAAGAGTGAAGGTAATTTCTCTTCATAAAAAATAAGAAAATAGCAAAGACATTACACATTCCAAGAGACACAAGTGGGAGCATAATTCGCAAGTTTAAAGCTAAAGGCACAGTGGAAACACTACCTGGGCGTGGTAGAAAGAGGATGATGTGTGCGTACAGTGGTAAAAAACCCCCGGGTAACAGCTGAGGAACTACAACAGGACATTGCAGAGGGTGGAACGCAGGTTTCGTCCCAGACTACGAGATGAAGGCCTCCATGCCAGAACTCCCAGGCGCACCCCACTTCTGACTACCAGGCACAAGAAAAATAGACTCCAGTATGCCAAAAATCATCTGGAAAAACCCCAAAGGTTTTGAGAAACTGTTCTATGGACTGATGAGACAAAACTGGAACTCTTTGAGCCTATGAATCAACGTTATGTCTGGAGGAGAAAAAATGAAGCTTACAAAGAGAAGAGCACCTTGCCTACTGTTAAGCATGGTGGGGGGTCAATCATGCTCTGGGGCTGTTTCTCTGCCTCAGGTACCGGGAATCTCCAGCGCGTTCAAGGCATTATGTATTCTATTTCCTAGCAGGATATATTAGCTGCAAATGTCATGAATTCAGTGACGAAGCTGAGGCTTTGGAGACGTTGGACCTTCCAACAGGACAACGATCCCAAGCATACCTCCAAATCAACATCAGAGTGGTTGCAGAAGAAGGGCTGGAAGACTCTGGAGTGGCCTTCACAGTCGCCAGACCGAAATTCTATAGAAAACCTGTGGTGGGACTTGAAGAAGGCAGTTGCAGCACGCAAGCCCAAGAATATGAATGAACTGGAGGCCTTTGCCCAAGAGGAATGGGCTAAAATACTTGTAGATGGTTGCAAGAAGCTTGTGTCCGCTTATGTATCACCTTTGAAGGATGTCATTACTGCCAAAGGGTGTTCTACTAAGTACTAAATATGCATGTAACTAGGGGGTTGAATAGTTTTGTCAATGAGATATTAAGAAAAATGTCCTTTTTTGGTCTTTTGTAAAATACAGTGTTACAATATAAGTTGCATTTGTCTATTTGACACATCTTTATTTTGGTATGACTATAAACAAAATACGGAATAAATGTCCAACTTGCTAAAACACCAAAATTGTGTGGCGGTTGAATAATTTTGATCACAACTGTATGTATAATTAATTTGGTATCCATTCATCCATCCATTTTTCTACCGCTTATTCCCTTTTGGGGTCACGGGGGGCGCTGGCGCCTATCTCAGCTACAATCGGGCGGAAGGCGGGGTACACCCTGGACAAGTCGCCACCTCATCACAGGGCGGACACAGACAGACAGACAACATTCACACTCACATTCACACACTAGGGCCAATTTAGTGTTGCCAATCAACCTATCCCCAGGTGCATGTCTTTGGAAGTGGGAGGAAGCCGGAGTACCCGGAGGGAACCCACGCATTCACGGGGAGAACATGCAAACTCCACACAGAAAGATCCCGAGCCTGGATTTGAACCCAGGACTGCAGGACCTTCGTATTGTGAGGCACTAACCCCTCTGCCACCGTGAAGCCCAAATAATTTGGTATTTTTTTGTAAAAAAAAAAAAAAAAAGAAATATACATAGTTCAGGGGTGCCCACACTTTTTCTGCAGGCGAGCTACTTTTCAATTGACCAACTCGAGGGGATCTACCTCATTTATATATATCATTTATATTTATTTATTTATGAAAGAGACATTTTTGTAAACAAGTTACATGTGTTTAATGATAATACAAGCATGTGTAACACATATAGATGTCTTTCTTTCACAAAGACAAGAATATAAGTTGGTGTATTACCTGATTCTGATGACTTGCATTGATTGGAATCAGACAGTAATGATGATAACGCCCACATTTTCAAATGGAGGAGAAAAAAAGTTGTCCTTTCTGTACAATACCACATGAAAGTGGTTGGTTTTTTGGCATTTAATTCCTCCAGCTTCCATACACTTTACAAGAAAAACATTGGCGGCAAATTCCGTAGCTTGCTTGATTGACATTCACGGCACCCGAGGGTCTTGTGAGATGACGCTGGCTGCTGCCAGTTCATTATTATGAAAAAATGACAGAGAGGAAGGCGAGAAACACTTTTTATTTCAACAGACTTTCGCGCCGTCCCTTCCGTCAAAACTCTAAAGGCCGACTGCACATTTCCTATCTTCACAATAAAAGCCCTGCTTCATGCTGCCTGCGCTAACAAAATAAGAGTCTCGGAAAGCTGGCGTGCACAAGTGATGTGCACGCCAGCTTTCTGAGGGATCGCTTGTGCAAGCCAGTTTTCCGAGACTCTGTATTTAGTTAGCGCAGGCAGCATGAAGCAGGGCTTTTATTGTGAAGATAGGAAATGTGCAGTCGGCCTTTAGAGTTTTGACGGAAGGTACGGCACGAGAGTCTGTTGAAATAAAAAGTGTTTCTCGCCTTCCTCTCGGTCATATTTTAATAATAATGATCTCGCAGCAGCCAGCGTCATCTCGCAAGACCCTCCGGTACCGTGAATGTCATTTAAGTGACGTCTTGGTGAAGATTGATGATCACTAATTTTTAGGTCTATTTTTTTTAAAAGCCTGGCTGGAGATCGACTGACACAGCCCCCGCGGTCGACTGGTAGCTCGCGGTCGACGTAATGGGCACCCCTGACATAGTTTGTCATTACTGGTATATTACTTAAAATAACAGCCGGTTTGTTTATTTACAGATAGTGTCTTCAATTCCACAGTTTTATAACCTATTTAGAAAAATTACAGTAGAAATTTACAGTAAATTAACCATAAAAATTTTATTTTTATTTCTTTTTACAGTGTAGCCCCAAATTTGGTTTTGAAGTAGAGGCAGCTGGGTATGCGAAAGATGTCAGAGGAGGAACATTGTGGTGGTCTTTGCTGCAACAAATGGGTCATCTGCCTTCATGCTCACTTTCCATGGATGCCAGATTATGCACTGCAGTTTGCAGGGTGTTATGGAGGAGGATAGGGGGGGTAGGGGGGGGGGTCAATATGTGCTTGGTGATGATGATGATGATGATGATGCGTGTGACGCGTGCACGAGCCCACAGGCAGCCAGCAGAAACATCTTCCTCCTCCTCCTCCTCCTCCTCGACCGCCTCTCTTCGCCGCTCCAGTCCGTCCGCAAGGCTCTCTGCTCCGGCCCCCAGCATGCTCGGCTCCTCGGCCCTGCTCTCGGTGCTCCTGGCGGGGCTCGCCGCTGCCGCGTCCTCGGTGGAAGTCTTCGACAGCCAGCTGGGCGACATCAGCTACTGCAAGAAGCAATGTCAGCTCGTCATCAGGAACAGAAGCCCCGCTAAAGTAAGTCTGATGCATTTATATGTATGTATATATATATGCCTTTTCCTGTGTGTTTTTATGCGCTCTTATATTGTTTTGCTGCACCCTGATGGGCGCTTCTGCACACCATGAAGGCCAGAAATGGAGCCTTTAATTACATGCATCCTTTCCGTGAATGAGTGTATAATTAAGATATGCAAGGTCAGGCGTGCATCAATTTGTCACAATGTTCTTGATTTCTAGGAGAAATGCAACGCTAACACTGCGGTGTGTATCATTGCTGCAAACAAAGGTTTTTTTTGTTTTTTTTTGTTTTTTCCTCCCCTTAAATTCGGCCCTCAGGTGTGGCCCTCCATGCACCCTGCAGCGGGACAATGAAGGCAGACAACACAACACAAATACAACCGACTCATGTATGTTGGTGGTGTTCATGCGGGAGTTATTCAGAAGCTTGCTTGGGAGGAAACAGCGAAATGCAGCAGCGGCGGCGACGGCGTCGGAGGTGATGACAAGGCTGTTATGAGGCTGGCTGTATTACTAGTGTTGGCCACCGGAGGGCGCTGTGTTTTGTCTGATTTGGCATTGCCGCATGAACAAAAGTTGTCTATTTACACCTGGGGTCCCCAAACTACGGCGCAGCCAGCGTCCAAAATCCGGCCCGCGGGAGCTAACAATATATAATATGATATATAAAATAAACATATAATAATTGTATATTTATTTTAATTGTTATTTTTAAGCTGTCCTTTCTAATCCATTTGCTACCACTTGTTACTCTCGCTCAGGTAAATCATATTGTCTAAAAATGCATTTTCCCGTGGATAACGTGACATCACATTCAGAATATATATATATATGTATATATATATATATATATATATATAGTGCAGCCTACCCCCCCCCCCCCCCCGACCCCAAAAGGGACAAGCGGTAGAAAATGTATGTATATATATATATATATATATATATATATATATATATATATATAATTTTGGTACTTGATACTTGATCTTTTTAACCCATTTAGGACTATTATTTGTATTATCATTATTTTATGTGTTTAAGTATAGTCTCTTCTAGTAATGTTTTTATGTACTATATTTTTAAATTATTTAAACATTTTATTGTATTTTATCTGAAAACATTTTGGATTAAAAAAAAAATCTTTATTACCATGTTTTAACATTATGTGGTCCTGGTACTTGATCTTTTTACATTGGCATTTTTAGAATTAGTATTTTTTATTTTTATCACTTTGCCTCTGGTCCTTGATGCTTTATTTTTTTTAACCTATTACAGGTATAGGAATATTATTTGTATTATTAGTTTCATATTTGACTAAGTTTAGTCTCTTCTAGCACTGTTTTTATGTACTACATTTTGAAATTATTTAATATTTTATTGTATTTTATTTATTATTTTTTTTCCTAAAATCTTAATTTCCTTATTTTAACATATAAAAATGTAATTATTTAGTCCTGGTACCTGATCTTTTTACATTGGCATTTTTAGAATTTGTATTTTTTATTTTTATAATTTTGCCTTTGGTACTTGATACTTTATTTTTTTTAACCTATATAGTATTATTATTATTGTTTTATGTGACTAAGTATAGTCCCTTCAAGTACTGTTTTTATGTACTATATTTTTAAATTATTTAAATATTTTATCGTATTTAATTTTTTTGTATTAAAAAATATATATCTTTATTTCCATGTTTTAACATATAAATAGTTTGTTATTTGGTCCTGGTACTTGATCTTTTTACATTGGCATTATTAGAATTTGTATTTTTAATTTTTATAATTTTGCCTTTGGTACTCAATACTTATATAGTATTATTATTATGTATAGTCTCTTTTAGTACTGTTTTATGTACAGAATGTTTAAATTAATAAAATATTTTATTGTAATTTTTTTTATTTAAAAAAAATCTTTATTCCCATGTTTTAACATAAATATCGTATTATTTGGTCCTGGTACTTGATCTTTTTACATTGTCATTTTTAGATTCAGTATTTTTTATTTTTTATCATTTTGCCTCTGGTACTTGATACTTTATTTTTTAACCTATATCGTATTATTTTTTTGTATTAATATTATTATATGTGACTATAGTCTCTTTTAGTACTGTTTTTATGCACTATATTTCAGAAATGTTTTAATATTGTATTGTATTTTATTTATTTATTTTTTTAAATCTTTATTTCCATGTTTTAACATATACATATTTTATTATTTGGTCGTGGTACTTGATATTTTTACATTGGCATTTTTAGAATTAGTATTTTTTATTTTTATCATTTTGCTTCTAGTTCTTGATACTTTATTTTAACCTAATCATATTATTATTTGTATTATTATTATTTTATGTGACTAAGTATTGTCTCTTCTAGTAATATTTTTATGTACTATATTTTTAGATTATTTAGATAATTTGTTTTAATTGTTTTGTATTTGAAAAAAAAAAACATCTTTATTTCCATGTTTTAACATATAAATATTTTATTATTTGGTCCTGGTCCTTGATCTTCTTACATTGACATTTGTAGAATTAGTATTTTTTATTTTGATCATTTTGCTTCTGGTACTTGATACTTTATTTTTAACCTATATAGTATTATTACTTGTATTATTATTATTGTATGTGACTAAGTATAGTCTCTTCTATTACTGTTTTATGTACTATATTTTTGAATTATTTAAATATTTTATTGTATTTACATTTTTTATATTTCAAAAAAATATCTTTATTTCCACGTTTTGACATATAAATATTTTATTATTTGGTCCTGGTAGTTGATCTTTTTACATTGGCATTTTTTGAATGTGTATTTTTAATTGTAATAATTTTGCCTCTGGTACTTGATGCTTTATTTTTTTTAAATATATCGTATTATTATTTGTATTATTATTAATTTATGTGAAAACGTGTAGTCTCTTCTAGTACTGTTTTATGTACTATATTTTAAAATCATTTAAATATTTTATAGTTATTTTTTTGTATTTTTATTTTTTAAATCTTTATTTCCATTTAAACACATATATATTAAAATTCTCCTCTAATGCTTGATATTTTGACTTTTCCTGTTTGCGGTTGCTTTGAAAGGTGCTATTAAAATGTTATTATTACTATTGCTGTAATATTATGTGACTATACAAGTATGGTCTTCTTCTAGGACTCCATAATGAACGCCTGCCACCGCGGCTGTCGCCTTTACTCCATCTGCCAGTTTGTCAATGGCAACGCTGGCTTCAACACCAGCAAGGACGAGTGTCAGGGAGGTGTGTGTCCGGAGGGAACATAATAACTTTATTCCTCTTCGAGTCTTCTTCTCCTTTCTCACGTTCCATCTGTGCCTCCGCAGCCTGCCAGGAGGCGTACGTCAAACTTCTAGAGCAGGAGGCCTGCAGCACCGGCTGCTCCAGCCAGCCCTCCGAGCCCGAGATCAAGAGGAGGAAGGTGAAGGAGAATCTTGGACGCTGAAACATGCCAACACGCTCACAAAGTTCTGTTTGCACCGCAGCTGAAGGCCATGACTCTGCGCCCCAAGCCGCCCTCCGTGATGGAGGCCGTGTCCAGCTGGTGCAACGACATAGTCAGCTCCGCCCAGAGCTTCATCTCCTCCACGTGGACCTTCTACCTGCAGGCGGACGACGGCAAGGTTGTCGTATTTCAGGTAAGGTTTGTTTGGCGCAAGTGTAGAAAGAAGTTAAACCCTTTCAAAATGGAGTAAAGATGTTTTGAAAGACGTACTTATACTTGCCAACCTTGAGACCTCCGATTTTGGGTGGGGGGGTTGGGGGCGTGGTTGGGGCAGGGGCGTGGTTAAGAGGGGAGGAGTATATTTACATCCACAATTCACCAACTCGAGTATTTCATTTATATATTTCTTATATATTTATATATATGTGTGTGTATGAAATACTTGACTTTCAGTGAATTCTAGCTATATATATATATTTATTTTATTATATATATAAATAAAAGAAATAGTTCAATTTCAGACGGCACCTATCAAATACACAGTAATAAAAACAAAGTTGTTCTACTAACTGTACTGTGCTTGCTGGTTACAAAAAAAACAAAAACAACACTTAACATGTAAATCGTTGGCCAATCAAAAAGCAACCCCATAACGCTATAGCCAACATTCACCAGGAGATGGCAACAGACAACATGGAATCACTCTGACGGCGTCGCCTCTTTGTGTGTGCAGTTTTTTATTCAAATCCGTAGATGTTGTAACGTGATTGGGCAGGCAAGACAGGCTGTCCCCACTCAGGTCCGCATGGAGCGGGAGGGGGCGTGGCCTCCAGCTCCGGCTGAATTTCGGGAGATTTTCGTGAGAAAATTTCTTCCGGGAGGTTTTGGGTTAGAGGCGCTGAATTTCGGGAGTCTCCAGGAAAATCCGGGAAGGTTGGCAAGTACGGACGTACTGCAATTTATTTAAAGTGTTTTCTTTATTTCTATTGTGCAAAGCGGGGGTTATCATTAATAACTGGCTAAAGGAAAACCATTATTTACATGATTCATCTATGTTGTGCTCATGTCAGGTTGACGGTAGCCTGGGTTTACTTTGTTTTGAGTCTTCTTGTTAACTTTTATTTTACAAAGTGGTGGTTATCATTATCAACTGGCGGGAGAAGCGATCACGTTAGTTGTCCAACAAAGTTAAATTGCACATGTGTATGTTTACTCATGGGCTTATACTTTGTGGATTATTTTGAGTCTTCCTGTTGATATGAATTTTTCAAAGTGGTGGTTATCATTATCAACTGGCGGGAAGAACGATCAAGTCAGTTATCTAAAACAATTCAATTGCACGTGTATGTGTGCTCATGGGCTTTTACTTTGCGGATTATTTTTGAGTCTTTGTTTTTATTTCTGTTATACCTAAGGTGACGGTAATCATTAACAACTGGTGGAAGGAATGGTCGCGTTGATTACATGACACATATACATTGCACATTGGTGTGTGTGTGTGCTATGGGCTTTTACTTTGTGAATTATTTTGAGTCTTTGTGTTTATTTCTGTTATATAAGGTGGTGGTTGTCATTAGCAACTGGCAGGAGGAGCATTTGCGTTAAGTATAGGACACAATTAAATAGCACGTATGTATATGTGCTCATATGTATTTAGTTTGTGAATTATTTTTATTCTTCATGTTTATTTCTGTTATAAAAGGTGATGGTTATCATTAGCAACTGGTGGAAGGAGCGATTGCGTTAATTATATGACACAATTAAGTTGTGCTCATGGGATTTTACTTTGTACAGTATTTTGATTCTTTATATTCATTTTTGTTATACAAGATGGTGGTTATCATTAGCAACTGGCAGGTGGCGCGATTAAATTAATTATATGACACAATTAAGTTTCACGTGTACGTCTGCTCATGTGCTTTTACTTTGTGGATTTTTTGAGCTTTCATGTTTGTTTCTGTTTTACAAAGCGGTTATTATCATTATCAACTGGCGGTGATTCTTTTAATTGTATGACATAATCAGACAGCACGACACGTGTGTAAGTTTGCTCATGTGTTTTTACTTTATGGATTATTTTAAGTCTTGTAATTTATTTCTGTTGTACAAGGTGGTGGTTATTATCAGCAACTGGCTGGAGGATCGACCCCGTTGTTTACATGACACGAATACATTACATGTGTGTACGTGTGCTCATGGGCCTTTTGTGGATTACTTTGAGTCCTCCTGTTCGTTTTTATTCACCAAGGTGCAGGTGGTCATTAAAAGCTGGCAAGGAAAGTGATTGCTTGAATCAAGCGGTATGTTTACTTTGCGCGTTCACGGGCGAGCAATCGTGAGGAATCACTATATCAGGTGATGAGGGGTTGCCATGGTAACGAGATAGCCTCTACCACTGTTATTACAAGCCTATTAAAGGCCTACTGAAACCCACTACTACCGACCACGCAGTCTGATAGTTTATATATCAATGATGAAATATTAACATTGCAACACATGCCAATACGGCCGGGTTAGTTTACTAAATTGCAATTTTAAATTTTGCGCGGAAGTATCATGCTAAAACGTCGCCGTATGATGAGGCGTGCGCGTGACGTCATGCATTGTAGCGGACATTTTAGTCCAGCACTGTTCGAGGCTATGAGTCGTCTCTTTTCATCGCATAATTCCACAGTATTATGGACATCTGTGTTGCTGAATCTTTTGCAATTTGTTCAATTCATAATGGAGACGTCAAAGAAGAAAGATGTAGGTGGGAAGCGGTGTATTGCGGCCGCCTTTAGCAACACAAACACAGCCGGTGTTTCCTTGTTTACATTCCCGAAAGATGACAGTGAAGCTTTACTATGGAACAGAGCGGTCAAGCGAACATGGTTCCCTACCACATGTCAACCGGCAGGTTGCGGTGAGAAAATGGTGGTAATAAGTCGGCTATTACCGTAGTCATAAGCGGAGAGCTTGCGTCGTTCCTCCTGCAGCTGCGGACTCTCTTGCTTCCTCCCACCAACCGTTGGATGCTTCCACCGCGGAGGAGGGGGAAAAAAAAAAATCTCAGCCCGGCTGCCTTCGCCTCATCGAGAAACATGGTTTCCCTCGGAGACATTGCCGGTCACCACACCTGTGGCCTCACCCCACCGACTTTCAGGTTGTACAGGTACAACCTTATAATCTCAATAAAACACTAGTAATGTTGCGATCTGCTGCATAGATCTTCACGTTTGTTTTTTCATTCTCAGTCCGACCCGTTCATTTCCTGTTTTTGTCCATCACTATGGTTACACATCAGTTCACCTGATGCTCACGCCCCGCACACCTGCTACAGATAATCACCGTCACTTTATAAGCCGTCCTCTTTTGTTTGTTCAGCCTGGGTTCATGATTTGCTTTTCACGCAGCAAGTTACGCCTGCAATACTCTCAAGTATGTATATTCTCGCTAAGCTTTTCACGCTAGCCATTCATTGTTCATTCCAGTTCTCATGTTGAAGTTTTTGTTTTACTGTTTTATGTGCCTACGTGCCAGTTTATTTCTCATTGTTGTATATCCTAGCCTTTCTGCTTGCGTCTTTGGTTTGCCTTTTTATTAGCACCAGTGTTTTGTTTCATAGATCATTTTCGTTAAATAAATTGTTTATATTCTTACCTTTGCTGTGTTCACTTGACGCATCCTCGAGGGAATCGAACCCGGCATCACAATGCCGAACCGGCGTAACAAGTAACACAATAAGTAGATAAGGGATTTTCCAGAATTATACTAGTAAATGTGTCTAATAACATCTGAATCGCTCCCACTGCCGTCGCCTTTTTTAATTTATTCTTTTATTTATTTAGTGCTTCACTCTAACTTTCCTCAACCACGAATCTTTCATCCTCGATTCAAATTAATGAGGAAATCGTTGCTTTCTCGGTCCGAATCGCTCTCGCAGCTGGTGGCTATGATTGTAAACAATGTGAGGATGAGAAGAGCCCTACAACCCGTGACGTCACCCGCACATCGTCTGCTACTTCCGGTAAAGGCAAGGCTTTTTTATTAGCGACCAAAAGTTGCGAACTTTATCGTGGATGTTCTCTACTAAATCCTTTCAGCAAAAATATGGCAATATCGCAAAATGATCAAGTATGACTCACAGAATGGACCTGCTATCCCTGTTTAAATAAGAAAATCTCATTTCAATAGGCCTTTAAGTTGATGATTAAATAATTACAGCTTTTTTTTTTTTTTTGCAGGTTTAGCCTGCTTAGCTCACACAAACTTACTTTCAGACTTTGTCAGAACTTGAGGTTTAACGAGGTCGCAGTTCGAACGCCACGTTTCCTCAAAAATAAATCACCGCTCGCAAAAATGTTATTTTCGTAGTCGCACGGCTCGAAAAAGTCATCCGCTGTGAAATCCTTTATTTTCTTCGTCCTTTGGCCAAATAATCTACTGCACTAGATATTATGCACACCAAAATGAAGACCTTTGGCAGGCCAGCCTGCTCTCAGGAGTTCCTTCTTATTCTCAAAGTAGGTGAACCACCTAAAATCGGGTCAGTCTTGCCCAACCGCAGCCTGGCAAACTGGCCTCTGCATCCCTGGTCTCCCCTTTGGAGAATGTGCAAGGCAGCGAAATGAAAGGAGCGTGTGGGCAAGGGACAGCATTCGTGCACACCTCAGGACTGTAATGATATGGTGAGATGCGGCGTCCTCCAATAAAGACGCTGCAGATTTGTTTTGATTGGGACTGCTTGATGGATGTTTGCTTTCTCTGGCGGTGACGCGCAGGCCCGAGCAGATCGGAGGAAGTCAGGCTCCAGCGCAGGCGAGCTGGAGTTATGTTGGATAAATAGTGAGCACGGTATTGTCCCAGCATGCTCAAATGAGGTGGGCTTTTGACTGAGTGGTGTTTTATACTTGTACTTTATACCTACTCAGTGGCCTAGTGGTTAAAGTGTCCGCCCTAAGATCGGTATGTTGGGAGTTCAATCCCCGGCCGAGTCATACCAAAGACTATATAAAAATGGGACCCATTGCCTCCCTGCTTGGCACTCAGCATCAAGGGTTGGAATTGGGGTTTAAATCACCACAAATGATTCCCGGGGGGTGAACAAGGGGATGGGTCAAATGCAGAGGACAAATTTCGCCACACCTAGTGTGTGTGACAATCATTGGTACTTTAACTTTACTTTGTGCACAATTGCTCCTTTTCGCCGGTTATTGGTGACAACCAGAGGTGGGTAGTAACGCGCTACATTTACTCCGTTACATCTACTTGAGTCATTTTTGGGATAAATTGTACTTCTAAGAGTAGTTTTTATGCAACATACTTTTACTTGAGTATATTTATAGAGAACAAACGCTACTTTTACTCCGCTCCATTTATCTACAATCAGCTCGGTACCCGCTACTTTTTTTTTATCGATCTGTTAATGCACCCTTTGTTTGTTTTGTTTTTGTCAGACACTCATTCAAAGTAGGAAATACGCATGCCTGCGTTTCACCAATCACATGCAGTCACTGGTGACGTTGGACCAATCAAACAAAACCAGGCGGTCACGTGACCGTCACACATCGAATCCGACCTAAAAAGGTTGAAAAACTTATTCGGGTGTTACCATTTAGTGGTCAATTGTACGGAATATGTACTGTACTGTGCAATCTACTAATAAAAGTTTCAATCAATCAATCAAAAGTGTAAAGGAAAAAAGACACTTTTTATTTCAACCGTACTTCCCGTCAAAAGCCTAAAGACTGATCGCACAGTTCCTGTCTTCACAATAAAAGCGCCGCTCCATCGCGTCTGCGCTAACAAAATAAGAGTCTCCGAAAGCCAGCGCAAACAAGCTAGCAAGCTACGGAGTTTGCCGCCAATGTATTTCTTGTAAAGTGTATAAAAACGAATATGGAAGCTGGACAAATAAGATGCCAAAAACCAACGACTTTCATGTGGTATTAGACAGAAAAGAGGAACTTTTTTTCTCCTCCATTTGAAAATGTGGACATTATCAGCACTATACTGTCTAATTCCAATCAATACAAGTCAACAGAATCAGGTAATACACCAACTTCAATTCTTGTCTTCATGAAAGATAGGAATCTATATGTTAAACATGCATGTATATTCATTAAAACACCTTTAACATGTCAACAAAAACGGTAAAAAATATAAATGATATACTGTATATATGTTTATGTATGTATGTATGTATATATATATATATATGATATGTGTGTATGTATATTTATATATGAGGTAGATCAACTCGTCTTGGTCATTTATTAAGTAATTGATTAAGTTTAAAAATCTTATTGGGGTGTTACCATTTAGTGGTCAATTGTACGGAATATGTACTGTACTGTGCAATCTAATAATACTAGTTTCAACTGCCGCCTTGTCAGAAATAAACACAACAAAGCCAAAATAATGCACAAAGTCTACATTTAGTTGTGTATATTTGTCATAAAAGGTTTCAAAACGTACAGTATTGTCAGGCTTTCCCCTGACAGTTTGTCTATGTTTTAGTTTTTTCCTCTGCATTTGTCTGTTTCCTCTGTGTTCAGTGTCTCCTGTCTTTAGTTACTGTCTAGTGCTCTTATTTTGTCAGCTTCCTGTCTTGTTCCCTCAGTGCTGTGTTCCTCCTCAGCTGCGGCTGATTGGCACCTGGCCAAACCTCTTGCCAATCAGCCGGCTCCTATTTGTACTTGCTTTGTCTTGTGTCAGTTGCTGGATCATTGTATTGTCATTCGGACTTGTATTGTCGTTGCCACATATCACTCTTGTCGTGCTACCTGTCGTGTCGTTTGGTTACAGCTACTACCTGTCATGCTACATTTTGTCCTGGTTTTCGTAGTGGTAAGCTGTTTCTGTTAGCCATTAGTTAATTCCAGTTTTTCTGTTTGCTATCCTCTAGCTTCCATGCTAAAGTTCCTTTTTGTTTTCTAGATTCCAGTGCTAGCTCCCTTAGTTTGTTATTCCGCCCACGTGCTTGCTTTTTGTTTGTTCTTGTTCTATTATTTATATTAAATAATGTCTTCATATTCTATGCCTGCCTCCGTCTCTGCATTTTGGGGTTCGTCAACAACACATACCTCTGACAAGTATGTAACATAAAGTTAAAGGTAAAATCTCAACTTTTTCTTTGCAAACTTTTCAAAAGCACATGTTCCAAGTAGAACTAACAAATATTCATTAATTCTGGCACATTTAGACATATTTGTGACGGTTCGCTGGCATTGTGGTGCGGGTTCATTCTCTCAATTTTGCAGTCGGACTTGGACACAGCGTAAAGGTAAGAAATGATGATTTATTTATACTAAAAAACAGACTAAGAACAGAAAAAGTGGTACTAGGCACAAAAGGCAAAACGAACAGAACTAGCATGGGAGCTAGAAAGAACTAAAAGTGCTAGCATGTGAGCTAGAGAACAACCAAAGGATTAGTGCGGAGGCTAGCAAGGACAAAGATAGTTTTACCACAGTCGGGAATCAGCGTCGTCACCTGTTGCATAGAACAGAAACTAGGAAGCGAGGACGACTCAACTGAAAAGGCAAGCTTAAATAAGGAGAGTAATTAAAAACAGGTGTGAGTCCGGAAACAAGAAGCAGGTGGAACTCATGCGTGACTATGGCAACCAAACAAACAGTAACTAAGGAAGTCAAACACTAACAAGATGTGATACAAAAACGGAACAAAACCCAAATATGTCTTGATCCAGGCAGCGGATCATGACAATATGGCTTGTTTGATTTAGGAGTTATGCTTGAAACAACTTTTTATTGCTTCAAACAAGTTTTCTCTTGATTCTTAGAACAATACTGTCATATTGAGGTAAAAATTTTATTTTTGCACTTGCAAACGTTAGAATAGCATATCTTCAAAGTAGAACTCACAAAGATACATTTATATAGGCACATTTAAACATCTTGCATGTTTGGGTTAGGAGTTATCCTTGAAACTATTTTTTATTGCTTTAAACACGTTTTTTTTTTCTTCCGGATTCTAAGAACTATAATGTCATATTGAAATAAAAACTCAATTCTTGTATCTGTAAATCTTACAAAAGCACGTTTTATATAGATACAATAATAAATATACATTAATGCAGGCATATTTAAACATCGTGCATGTTTGGTTTAAGAGTTATTCTTGAAACAACGTTTTATTGCTTCAAACAAGTTTTCTCCAGATTTTAAGAACAAAACTGTTATATTGTGCTAAAACTCAATTTGTCGTTTGCAAATCTTACAAAAGCACATGTTCCAAATAGAACTATAGAATATACATTAACATGTTGCATGTTCGGTTTAGGAGTTATCTGGGAAAAAAAAGGTTATCGCTTAAAACGTGTTTTCTCCAGATTCTAAGAACAATACTGTCATATTGAGGTAAAAACTAAATATTTTATGTTTGCAAGCCTTACAAAAGCACATGTTCTAAGTAGAACTCCCAAATATACATTAATACAGGCATATTTAAACATCTTGCTTGTTTTTGTTTAGGAGTTATGCTTGAAACAACTTTTCATTGCTTCAAACAAGTTTTTTATCTGGATTCTATGAACGATACTATCATATTGAGGTAAAAATTATATTTTTACATTTGCAAACCTTACAAAAGTACATGTTCCAAGTAGAACTCACAATGATACAATAATACAGGAACATTTAAACATCTTGCATGTTTGGTTTAGAAGTTATCCTTGAAACAACTTTGTATTGCTTTAAACAAGTTTTCTCCGGATTCTAAGAACAATAGTCTTATATTGAGGTAAAAACTAAATTTTCATTTGCAAACCTTACAAAAGCACATGCTTCAAGTAGAAGTCACAAATATACATTAATACAGGCACATTTAAGCATCTTGCATGTTTGGTTTCGAAGTTATGCTTGTAACAACTTTTTATTGCTTCAAACAAGTTTTCTCCGGATTGTAAGAACGATACCATCATATTGAGGTAAAAATTCTATTTTTACATTTGCAAACCTTACAAAAGCACATTTTCTAAGTAGAACTCCCAAATATACAATAATACAGGAACATTTAAACATCTTGCATGTTTGGTTTCGGAGTTATGCTTGTAACAACTTTTTATTGCTTCAAACAAGTTTTCTCCGGATTCTAAGAACAATACTGTCATATGGAAGTAAACACTCAATTTTTATGTTTGCAAACTTTACAAAAGCTCATTTTCTAAATAGAACTCCCAAAGATACATTAATACAGGCATTTTTAACATATTGCACGTTTGGTTTATGAGTTATGCTTGAAACAACTTTTTATTGCTTCAGACAAGTTTTCTCTGGATTCTAAGAAAAATACTGTTATATTGAGGTAAAAATAACAATTTTGCGCTTACAAACATGACAAACGCATATGTTCCAAGTAGAACTCACAAATATACATTAATGCCGGCAAATTTAGACATATTGCATGTTTGGTTTAAGAGTTATCCTTGAAAAAACTTTTTATTGCTTCAAACAAGTTTTCTCCAGATTCCAAGAACAATACTGTCATATAAGGTAAAAACTAAATCTTTATGTTTGCAAACCTTACAAAAGCTTATGTTCTAAGTAGAACTCACAAGAGCAATGAGTGCAGGCATATTTAAACATCTTGCTTGTTCGGTTTAGGAGTAATCCTTGAAAAAACGTTTTATTGCTTCAAACAATTTTTCTCCAGATTCTAAGAACAATACTGTCATATTGAGGTAAAACTCAATTTGGTGTTTGCAAATCTTACAAAAGCACATGTTCCAAGTAGAACTAACAAATATACATTAATAATGCAGGCAAATTTAAACATATTGCATGTTCGGTTTAGGAGTTTTCCTTGAAAACAAATGTTATTGCTTCAAACGCGTTTTCTCCAGATTCTAAGAACAATACTGTCACAATGAAGTAAAAAATATTCATCTTTATGTTTGCAAACCTTACAAAAGCACATGTTCAAATTAGAACTCACACAGATACATTTATACAGGCAAATTTAAACATCTTGCATATTTGGTTTAGGGGTTATCTTTGAAACAACTTTTTATTACTTCAAACAAGTTTTCTTTAGATTCTAAGAACAATACTGTCATATTGAAGTAAAACAAATATATGCGTTTGCAAACCTTAAAAAAGCACAAGTTCCAAGTAGAACTCACAAAGATACAATAATACAGGCGTATGTAAACATTGTGTATGTTTGGTTTAGGAGTTATCCTTGAAACAGCTTTGTATTTACCATGAATTGATTAACGTGGACCCCGACTTAAACAAGTTGAAAAACTTATTCGGGTGTTACCATTTAGTGGTCAATTGTGCTGAATATGTACTGTACTGTGCAATCTACTAATAAAAGTTTCAATGAATCAATCAATGCCATTCTTGTCAAAGTTTGTTGTTGACGAACCCCAAGATGCAGAGAAGGAGGAAGGCATTTTGCAGGAAAACATGATTTAATTTAAAACACTAAGACAAAAACAAACAAAGGGTACAAACAAAAAGCGCGCACATGGGCGGATAACAAACAAAAAGAGCTAGCATGGGAACTAGAAAATTAACGGGGCTTAGCATGGAAGCTAGTAAAAACAAAAAGGCCTAGCGTGGAAGCTAGCAGGTCTCGAGCAGGAAACAGAAGTCGTACATGAAATATGAAAACAAACTTGGAAGCAGGGAACAAAAGGCCGTAAGCTATAAACCGCAATCAATTAAAGCTTACCACAACGCTGGATTGACAAAACACGATACGACAGGTAGCAACGACAAGAGCGATATCGACATAACAATAATCCAGCACTGACTGGAAGACGAAGAAGGTACAAATAGGAGTGGGCTGATTAACACCAGGTGTGGCCAGGTGCCAATCAGCTGCAGCTGAGGGGAAACAAAGCACTCAGGGAGACAAACAGGAAGCTGAACCAAAATAAGAGTGCTGACAGGAACAAAGGACAGGAAATACCAAACACACAGAGGAAAACCTAAAACACAAACAAACTGTCAGTGGCAAGCCTGACAATTCTGTGATTAACATCTTGAATTCATGATTAGCATGCTAATTAACAGCTAGCGTTTAGCATGCTTCTTACCAGCTCGCTAACTAGCAACATTGTAGTTGTTATCTAGGGATCAGTGCTCTAGTTGCCATCTAGTGATGAGCTTATACGCTCTTTTCCTTTTTGAATCATTAGGCCCAATTTAATGACAAACACAATTTGACTTATAAGTAGTTGGTTCCCGCTTTATCAGTTAGACTTAGACACACTTTGTTGATCCACAAGGGAAATTGTTCCACACAGAAGCTCAGTTTCAAAGGATGGAAAGGATAAAGGTATTATTAATTAGACTAAAAATGTACCATAGTAGCAAAATAAAACATAATATATATGTAATATTTACATATTATATTTTATATATATATATATATATATATATATATATATATATATATATATATATATATATATATATATATATATATATTGCAGCCCTTTGAGACACTAGTGATTTAGGGCTATATAAGTAAACATTGATTGATTGATTGATTGATATATATATATATATAGTTTCTAATATACTGTATACTGATATATGATATTATGGTACAATGTATACAACAGACAGTGTGGCGCAGTTGGGAGAGTGGCCGTGCCAGCAACCTGAGGGTTCCAGGTTCGATTCCCACCTTCTACCGACCTAGTCACGTCCGTTGTGTCCTTGAGCGAGACACAGTCGTGGTTAGGGCCTTGCATGGCAGCTCCCGCCATCAGTGTGTGAATGTGGAAATAGTGTCAAAGCGCTTCGAGTACCTTAAAGCATACTTGCCAACAATCCCGGATTTTCCGGAATACTCACGAAATTCAGCGCCTCTCCCGAAAACCTCCCGGGACAAATTTTCTCCCGAAATTCAAGCGGAGCTGGAGGCCACGCTCCCTCCAGCTCCATGCGGACCTGAGTGACGTGTCGACAGCCTGTTTTCCCATCCGCTTTCCCCCAGCATGCCTGTCCAATGATGTTATAACTGTAGAATGATTGAGGGCGAGTTCTTGGTTTCTAATGTGGGTTTATTGTTAGGCAGTTTCATTAACGCCCTCCCAGCGCGGCAACAACACACGACAACAGCAGTCCGTTTTCCTCTACCGTAAAGCAGTTCGTCTGCCGTAAACAGCAATGTTGTGACACTCTTAAACAGGACAATACTGCCATCTACTGTACATGCATATGGTTATAAAAACAAGGATGGACAATTCAACCCTTAACTCAACAATGAGTAGATGAGTGTTATGTGTGTGTAAATGTGTAAATAAATGAACACTGAGGACATATATATATATATATATATATATATATATATATATATATATATATATATATATATATATATATATATATGTACATGAAATACTTGACTTGGTGAATCTAGCTGTAAATATACTCCTCCCCTCTTAACCATGCCCCCCACCTCCCGAAATCGGAGGTCTCAAGGTTGGCAAGTATGCCTTAAAGGTAGAAAAGCGTTATACAAGTGTAACCCATTTACCATTTACAATACATAACAAATCACAATTACGGTGTACAATAATAGCTTGGGGGTGTTTGCCCTGGAAAAGGTTGACGGGCCCTGATGTAGATATTTACACATTCGCACCAGCAGGGAGCGCCAAACGTTAATAATAATTCAATCAATCAATCAATGTTTATTTATATAGCCCCAAATCACAAATGTCTCAAAGGACTGCACAAATCCTTACGACTACAACATCCTCGGAAGAACCCACAAAAGGGCAAGGAAAACTCACACCAAGTGGGCAGGGAGAATTCACATCCAGTGGGACGCCAGTGACAATGCTGACTATGAAAAACCTTGGAGAGGACCTCAGATGTGGGCAACCCCCCCCCCCCTCTAGGGGACCGAAAGCAATGGATGTCGAGCGGGTCCAACATGATACTGTGAAAGTTCAATCCATAGTGGCTCCAACACAGCCGCGAGAGTTCAGTTTAAAGCGGATCCAAGACAGCAGCGAGAGTCCCGTCCACAGGAGACCATCTCAAGCGGAGGCGGGTCAGAAATGTAGAGATGTCCCCAATCAATACAGGCGAGCGGTCCATCCTGGGTCCCGACGAGCGGTCCATCCTGGGTCTCGACTCTGGACAGCCAGTACTTCATCCATGGTTATCGGACCGGACCCCCTCCACAAGGGAGGGGGGGACATAGGAGAAAGAAAAGAAGCGGCAGATCAACTGGTCTAAAAAGGAGGTCTATTGAAAGGCTAGAGTATACAGATGAGTTTTAAGGTGAGACTTAAATGCTTCTACTGAGGTAACATCTCGAACTGTTACCGGGAGGGCATTCCAGAGTACTGGAGCCCGAACGGAAAACGCTCTATAGCCCGCAGACTTTTTTGGGGCTCTAGGAATCACTAATAAGCCGGAGTCTTTTGAACGCAGATTCCTTGCCGGGACATATGGTACAATACAATCGGCAAGATAGGATGGAGCTAGACCGTGTAGTATTTTATACGTAAGTAGTAAAACCTTAAAGTCACATCTTAAGTGCACAGGAAGCCAGTGCAGGTGAGCCAGTACAGGTGTAATATGATCAAACTTTCTTGTTCTTGTCAAAAGTCTAGCAGCCGCATTTTGTACCAACTGTAATCTTTTAATGCTAGACATGGGGAGACCCGAAAATAATACGTTACAGTAATCGAGACGAGACGTAACAAACGCATGGATAATGATCTCGGCGTCTTTAGTGGACAAAATGGAGCAAATTTTTGCGATATTACGGAGATGAAAGAAGGCCATTTTAGTAACGCTTTTAATATGTGACTCAAAGGAGAGAGTTGGGTCGAAAATAATAACCAGATTTTTTACCGAGTCACCTTGTTTTGTTATTTGGTTGTCAAATGTTAAAGTTGTATTATTAAATAGAGGTCGGTGTCTAGCAGGACCGATAATCAGCATTTCCGTTTTTTTGGCGTTAAGTTGCAAAAAGTTAGCGGATATCCATTGTTTAATTTCATTAAGACACGCTTCCAACTGACTACAGTCCGGCGTGTTGGTCAGATTTAGGGGCATGTAGAGTTGGGTGTCATCAGCATAGCAGTGAAAGCTAATACCGTATTTGCGTATGACGTCACCTAGCGGCAGCATGTAGATGCTGAAGAGTACAGGGCCAAGGACCGAACCCTGGGGAACTCCACACGTTACCTTAACATAGTCCGAGGTCACATTGTTATGGGAGACACACTGCATCCTATCAGTAAGATAAGAGTTAAACCAAGACAGGGCTGAGTCTGACATACCAATTCGTGTTTTGATGCGCTCTAATAAAATATTATGATCGACGGTATCGAAAGCAGCGCTAAGATCGAGGAGCAGCAACATAGATGACGCATCAGAGTCCATCGTTAGCAATAGATCATTAGTCATTTTTGCGAGGGCTGTCTCCGTGGAGTGATTTGCCCTGAAACCGGATTGAAAGGTTTCACATAGATTGTTAAACGCTAAGTGTTCATTTAGCTGCTCTGCAACAATTTTTTCGAGGATTTTCGAAATAAAGGGAAGGTGAGTTTACCATGAGGTCAGGATCGAGGTTAGGTCTTTTAAGGAGAGGATGAATAACCGCTTTTTTGAATGCTAGGGGAACAGTGCCCGAGGAAAGTGATAAGTTTATAATATTTAGCACTGATGGACCTAATAATACAAAAAGCTCCTTGATAAGTTTCCCAGGAAGTGGGTCAAGTAAACATGTTTGTTTTATTCCATTTACACGTTGTAACAATTCTTCTAATGTTATTTCATCAAAACGAGAGAAACTATTTTGGATATTTGAAGTATCCGCCGTATATACAATCGTGTCTGTGTTACTATAACCCCGTTGTAGCTGGGACGCATTGTCTTTAATCTCCTTTCTAATAAGTTCAATTTTCTTATTAAAAAACTTCATAAAGTCATCTGCCGAATGGGTGGAGCTACTGGAAGGAGTCCCTTGTTGGGTTAGCGATGCTACTGTACTAAACAAAAATTTTGGATCGTTTATATTAATGCGGATGAGATTTGAGTAATAATTAGCTTTAGCTAAGGTAAGCATGCGTTTATAAGTTATTAAACCATCACTCCATGCTTGATGGTGCACCTCAAGTTTAGTTGTGCGCCATTTGCGTTCCAGCTTTCTACATAATAATTTCTGAGCTCTAGCTTCAGTAAACCATGGCGTACGCCTTTTTGGAGCCTTTTTTAACTTCAGCGGTGCTATACTATCAATGGTTTCGCGCAGGGCGTTATTGAAGTTGTTAGTGAGGTTATCAATAGAGCCCACATACTTTGGGAACGGGGCCATTACCGAGGGCAGTAGGTCAGCAAGAGTCGTCATTGTGGCAGCATTAATATTGCATTAATTGCCACCATCTTCTTCCTCCTCCTCAGAGCCAACCAGAGATGGAGTACTCGCTGCCAGAGCTGCAGGCTCCTCGCTCCAACGTGGCCGACAGCCCTTGGCCCCAGGCGCACTCCCACACGCAGAAGCCTCACGGTGAGGACACATTTCCGGTGTATTTTATTCATAACGCGAGGTAACCCGTTCGTCTACTTTGAAGGCGTGAGGGGGCGTGGCGAGAGGGGAGGAGCCAAAGTAGGGAGCAGAGGCAAACACCAGGCGCAGCACGCGGAAGACGCGGCGTCCGAGCACGACTTCCTGGGCTGCATGTCCAGGTGAGTACGCCTTAACACAATCCCGTGCTCAAAACCAGGGGCCGACCTTAGTCTTCGTCTCCTTTCCAGACGTTCCGGTCTTCCTCGGTGGATTTTAGCGGCCTGCCTCTTCCTGTCCATCGTGGTCATGTTGTGGCTCAGCTGCGCCAGCCTGGTGACGGCGCCAGATCAGCACATCAAGACGCAGGTAGACTCAAAGCATACTTGCCAACCTTGAGACCTCCAATTTCGTGAGGTGAGGGGTGAGGGGGGCGTGGTTAAGAGGGGAGGAGTATATTTACATCTGCAATTCACCAACTCGAGTATTTCCTATATATATATATATATATATATATATATATATGTATAAATGTATATATATATACTGTATATATATATATATATATATATATATATATGTATATATGTATATATATATATATATATATATATATATATGTATATATGTATATATGTATATATATATATATATATATATGTATATATGTATATATGTATATATATATATATATATATATATATATATGTATATATGTATATATGTATATATATATATATATATATATATATATATATATATATATATATATATATATGTATGCATGTATGAAATACACAGTTGTTATACTAACTGTACTGTGCTTGCTGGTTACTAAAAAAAAAAAAAACACTTAACATGTAAATGCAACCCTATAACGCTATAGCCAACATTCACCAGGAGATGGCAACAGACAACATGGAATCACTCTGACGCTGTCGCCATGGCTGTAACTTCCTCGTTCTTCTGCTTCGTCTCCTTGTGTGTGCAGTTTTTTATTAAAATCTGTAGATGCTGTAACGTGATTGGGCAGGGAAGCTGTTTATATATTTGGAAAGCGGACGTGAAAACAGGCTGTCCCCACTCAGGTCCGCATGGAGCTGGAGGGGGCGCGGCCTCCAGCTCCGGCTGAATTTCGGGAGAAAATTTCTTCCGGGAGTTTTTCGGGAGAGGCGCTGAATTTCGAGAGTCTCCCGGAAATTCCGGGAGGGTTGGCAAGTATGACTCAAAGTAATAATAATAATAATAATAATAATAATAATAATAATAACCCTTGTGCGTCCCGAGGGTCCAAACTGTTCCTTATTATTCGGTTTGAAGGTTAGAGGTCTGAAAGTTTTTTCTAATTAATAAAATTGTAGTGTTTTTGATTGCATCGTTGTTAGACTAGGACAGGGTTTGGCAACCCAAAATGTTGATAGAGCCAAAAACAAAATGTGTGGAGCCGCAAAAATGTTATATATATTTTTTATTTTATTTATATAGTTCAGTTTCAGTTAATTTTGAACGTGCATACGATACAATGTATTGCATCACACAATTCCAGTTATTTCATTACAATACGTCTGAAAAGGAGTAGGAAGAAGCCAAGCTTATTTGATTTCATACCATAGCATTTTTTTCCAATTTCCTTGTTCTGTGTAACAGAAAAGTGAACAAACAAAAAATAAATAAATTATATACCATAGTAAGCAAATAAATATTAAAGGGGAACATTATCACCAAACCTATGTAAGCGTCAATATATACCTTGATGTTGCAGAAAAAAGACCATGTATTTTTTTAACCGATTTCCGAACTCTAAATGGGTGAATTTTGGCAAATTAAACGCCTTTCTGTTTATCGGTCTTTTAGCGATGACGTCAGAACGTAACGTCACCGAGGTAATACACCCGCCATTTTTATTTTCACATTACAAACACCGGGTCTCAGCTCTGTTATTTTCCGTTTTTTCGACTATTTTTTGGAACCTTGGAGACATCATGCCTCGTGTGTCTGTTGTCGGAGGGTGGAACAACACTAACAGGGAGGGATTCAAGTTGCACCACTGGCAAGAAATCTGCCGCCAGACCCCCATTGAAGGTAGCAAAGTGTCTTCACATTTGACCGGCGATGCTAAGACAGACGTGGCACAGAGATGTATGGATAACCTGCAGATGCATTTGCAACGATTAAGTCAACGAAATCACAAAGGTGAGTTTTGTTGATGTTGACTTATGTGCTAATCAGACATATTTGGTCACGGCATGACTGCCAGCTAATCGATGCTAACATGCTATTTACGCTAGCTGTATGTACATTTGAAACTACATACCCATATTTAATGCGAAACAAACACTTACCAATCGACGGATTTAAGTTGCCCCTGTGTCACAAGATGGGAAAGTCCTGATCGTTTGGTCCGCACATTTTACCGGCGATGCTAATAAGGCACCCATGCTATGGGCCACTTCATTAGGTACACCCACGCTATGGCCGAATAGCGTCAATAGCTATTCGCTCAATAGCTTCAATTTCTTCTTCAATTTCGTTTTCGCTATCTGCCTCCATACTCCGACCATCCGTTTCAATACATGCGTAATCTGTTGAAACGCTTAAACCGCTGAAATCCGAGTCTGAATCCGAGCTAATGTCGCTATATCTTGCTGTGCTAACCGCCATGTTGTTTGTATTGGCAGCCCTGTATGACGTCACAGGGAAATGGATAGTGGTTTCGAAGATAGCGAAGACAAGGCACTTTAAAGCTTTATTTAGGGATATTCAGGGACTGGTAAAATTTTGAAAAAAACTTCCAAAAATACAACAAGCCACTGGGAACTGGTTGTTATTGTTTTTAACCCTTTTGAAATTGTGATAATTTTCCCCTTTAAATAGATAATCTTTGTATCAATAATAATAATTTAAAAAAGGGTTTAAGATCCACCCATTTTCTTCTATCACGTGTCCCTTTTTGGGTGGCGGGGGGTCGCTGGAGACTATCTCAGCTGCATTAAGATGTTCATCCTAATTCTTATTCTGTGTACTTTGTGAACACTTGTAGTTTGAATAGTCTCTTAAACTCAGTCATATTGGTGCTTTGTTTGATTTCTTTGGTTAATCCATTCCATATTTGAATTCCACATACATTCATCCATCCATTTTCTACCGCTTGTCCCTTTTGGGGTCGCTTGGGGTGCTGGAGCCCACCTCAGCTGCATTCGGGCGGAAGGCGGGGTAAACCCTGGACAAGTCGCTACCTCATCGCAGGGCCAACACAGATAGACAGACAACATTGTGAAGTGAAGTGAATTATATTTATATAGCGCTTTTCTCTAGTGACTCAAAGCGCTTTACATAGTGAAACCCAATATCTAAGTTACATTTAAAGCAGTGTGGGTGGCACTGGGAGCAGGTGGGTAAAGTGTCTTGCCCAAGGACACAACGGCAGTGACTAGGATGGTGGAGGCGGGAATCGAACCTGCAACCCTCAAGTTGCTGGCACGGCCGCTCTACCAACCGAGCTATGCCGCCCCACATTCACACTCACATTCACACCCATCCATCCATTTTCTACCGCTTATTCCCTTTCGGGGTCGCGGGGGGCGCTGGCGCCTATCTCAGCTACAATCGGGCGGAAGGCAGGGTACACCCTGGACAAGTCTCCACCTCATCGCAGGGCCAACACAGATAGACAGACAACATTCACACACTAGGGACCATTTTTAGTGTTGCCAATCAACCTATCCCCAGGTGCATGTCTTTGGAGGTGGGAGGAAGCCGGAGTACCCGGAGGGAACCCACGCAGTCACGGGTAGAACATGCAAACTCCAAACAGAAAGATCCCGAGCCCAGAATTGAACCCCAGGACTACTCAGGACCTTCGTGTAATACAAAAACGAAATCTGTCCGGAGCCGCAAAAATGATATATAGTTTTCTTATTTTATTTATATAGTTTATTTTCGGTTTATTTCGAACATGCATACGATACAAAGTCATTCATCACACAGTTCCAGTTAGTTCATTACAGCACGTCCGAAAAGGAGGAGGAAGAAGCTGAGTTTATTTGATTTCATACCATGGCAATTTTACCCAAATTTCTTGTCCTCTGTAACAGAACAGTGTACAAATAAATAATATACCATAGTAAGCAAACAAATATTAAATAGATAATCTTTGTATCAATAATTTTAAAAAAAAGGGTTCAAGATGTTCTGTGTACTTTGGGAACACTTGTAGTTTGAACCGTCTCTTAAAGTGCATCATATTGGTGCTTTGTTTGATTTCTTTGGTTAATCCGTTCCATAATTTAATTCCACATACAGATATGCTTAAATATATGTGTAAATAATTGTTTTTTTAAACATTCTAATTGGTTATGAAAGTGTATAAATAAGCTAAGTAAACACGGTTAATAATAAAATAACAATATAAAGTGTTTTTGTTCAGCATTTTCTATTACAAAAGTGTAAACCCCCCCCGACAAAATAACAGACAATAAGGTGCATTTATGTCCAACACATCAGTTTGTTAGCATGCTAAGCGCTCATACAAGTGTAAAAGGAAGCCAAACGCTGTCAATCCCAACAAAAAAACTGGCATTTACTGTAATGACGAAGCAGTAATGCAAATGTGCATCTCACTTTTTCAAACACTTGTTCAGTTTTCAGTTCAGTTTCAGTTTATTTGGAACATGCATATGATACAATGTAATGCATCACACATTTCCAGTTGTTGCATTACTGCACGTCGGAAAAGGAGTAGAAAGAAGCTGAGCTTATTTGATCCTACGACTTTTCATACCATAGCAATTTAATCAAATTTCCTTGTCCTCTGTAACAGAACAGGGAATGCATAAATATTAAATAAATAATATACCATAGTAAGCAAACAAATATTAAATAAAAAATCTTTGTCTCAAAAAAAAAGGGTTCAAGATGTTCATCATAATTATTGTTCTGTGTACTTTGTGAACTCTTGTAGTTTGAACAGTCTCTTAAATCAATGTGGTGCTTTCTTTGATTTTTTTGGTTAATCCATTCCATAATTGAACTCCAAATCCAGATATGCTAAAGATTTTAAGTGTTGTACGAGTTTACAGATGTTTTAAATTTGATTTCATATGCCTGATTAGCACTCCACACGAGTCGATAACATCAACAAAGCTCACTTTTGTGTATTAACCCACAGCTTAAAAGCTTTGGTGGACAAAATGAGACAAAGAAGGAGTGGCAGGGAGAAAGTTGTACATGTAAACAAACTACAGTGAGTTCAAGGACCGCCAAAATTAGTAGGACAAAACAGCACTCGCCACATACTCTCGTCAGTTGTTTTTTTTTCAATCAATCAATCAATGTTTACTTATACAGCCCTAAATCACTTTTTGATTGATTGATACTTTTATTAGTAGATGGCACAGTACAGTACATATTCCGTACAATTGACCACTAAATAGTAACACTCTAATACACTTTTCAACTTGTTTAAGTTGGGTTCCACGTTAATCAATTCTTGGTATTCATGGTAGTGAAGCATGTTTAATATAAACAGTGGGATTTCTAACAATTAGGAAGGTTTGTGTCATGTTTTTCCCGCAACAGAAACTATATTAAAACAAAAAATATATTTCCCCCCGTCTTTTTCCAGTTTCATACATTTTTGAAAAAGCTCAATTGAGCCATTAGGGCAGATATAAACAAAGTATACACACCCCACCGACTCCCATTTTAAGTGCTATTTTTCACACACTGGTATATTACCATGCTTTTTCCATGAAAACCGAATGAGTCTCATTTTTGCTGATTGAAAAATAAGAAAATATTTTTTGGGCCTTTTAATCACGCCTCTTAACCAACAGATGGCGCCAGAAAACCATGAGCATAAATCTCAGCGTTTTGATGATTGTCAATGAGTTAAACTGCCAATAAACTGCTGAAATGCAATGTTTTGTAAACATAACATGGCTAATATATACAATCTATTATATACACAACATGGCTAATACATACAATCCATTATGTACACAACATGGCTGATATATACAATGAATTATACACAAAGCATGGCTGACATATGCGATGTATTACAATGTATCAAAATCGGTGTTGTCATGAATTATTTATTTGTTGAAGGCTTTAATTAGCCAAACATAAAATATTGAACTCTTCAACTTATTTTTTTTTTTTTGAAATATTGCATATATAGCATTTTCCCATTGGTTATAAAATATTTTTAAAAAAGACATAAAAATAGTAAAAACAAATACTTTTTATAAATAGATAGATCTGAAATTATTGGAATGATTATTAATTAGTAATAATTAGTTGCTGACTTATGACACTAATGAGCGAATCCCTCTTGGATCCTAAGAGTGAATGTGTGTAATCAATCTTCAGGTCGCACAACAGTTGCTGCAATATTAAAGCGCTCAGTGTCAATTATTGCAGTATTTTTTTACCGGAGTTATTATTATTAATTACTACGTTATTAAACAAAGGAATAGTATTAATAACTGCAATTTTAAAGCGCTCAGTATTAATTAATGCATTATTACTACCTGAATTATTATTAATTACTACATTATTACCCGACGGATAAGTATTCTTTACTGCAATATTAAAGTGCTCATTACTAATTATTGCATTATTATTACGTGAATGATTATTTTTAATTACTACATTATTAAAGAAGGGATTATTATTTATTATTGCATTATTAAAGCGCTCAATGTCAATTATTGCATTATTATTACTTGAAGGATTATTTTTAATTACTACATTGGGGATTAGTATTAATAACTGCATTATGAAAGTGCTCAGTATTAATTATTGCATTATTATTACCTGAATGATTATTATTAATTACTACATTATTAAACAATGAATTATTATTAATTACTACATTATTAAACAAAGGATTAGTATTCATTACTGCATTATTAAAGCGCTCAGTGTCAATTACTTCTTTATTAGTACATTAATTATTATTATTATTATTAATATTTACTTCATTAATAAACGAGGGATTAGTATTAATTATTGCATTGTTACACAACTTGTACTATATTAAGTATTGCAGAATACTTACATTGGTGGTCAGTATGAACTATTGCTTTATTATTACATGAGTGATTAATATCAATTAGTTCATTTTTACATGAGTGATCAGTATTCATTACTGCATTATTGCATGAGTGCTTTGTGGTTTACAATTTGAGAGCTAGTATTAATTACTACATCGCTTCATAACATCATTACATGGGTGCTTAGTATTAGTTACTGCAATATTATTACATGAATGCCCAGTATTTATTACATCATTACATGAGTGCTAACTGTAGATTAATAAATGCATTACTATTACATCAATCAATCAATCAATGTTTATTTATATAGCCCCAAATCACAAATGTCTCAAAGGACTGCACAAATCATTACGACTACAACATCCTCGGAAGAACCCACAAAAGGGCAAGGAAAACTCACAGGGAGAATTCACATCCAGTGGGACGCCAGTGACAATGCTGACTATGAGAAACCTTGGAGAGGACCTCAGATGTGGGCAACCCCCCCCCTCTAGGGGACCGAAAGCAATGGATGTCGAGCGGGTCTAACATGATACTGTGAAACACAGCCGCGAGAGTTCATTTCAAGCGGATCCAAGACAGCAGCGAGAGTCCCGTCCACAGGAGACCATCTCAAGCGTAGGCGGATCAGCAGTGTAGAGATGTCCCCAACCGATACAGGCGAGCGGTCCATCCTGGGTCCCGACGAGCGGTCCATCCTGGGTCTCGACTCTGGACAGCCAGTACTTCATCCATGGTCTGCTTTTTGATTGATTGATACTTTTATTAGTAGATTGCACAGTACAGTACATATTCCGTACAATTGACCACTAAATGGTAACACCCCAATAAGTTTTTCAACTTGTTTAAGTCGGGGTCCACGTTAATCAATTCATGGTAATGGTCATCGGACTGGACCCCCTCCACAAGGGAGGGGGGACATAGGAGAAAGAAAAGAAGCGGCAGATCAACTGGTCTAAAAAGGAGGTCTATTTAAAGGCTAGAGTATACAGATGAGTTTTAAGGTGAGACTTAAATGCTTCTACTGAGGTAGCATCTCGAAATGTTACCGGGAGGGCATTCCAGAGTACTGGAGCCCGAACGGAAAACGCTCTATAGCCCGCAGACTTTTTTTGGGCTCTAGGAATCACTAATAAGCCGGAGTCTTTTGAACGCAGATTTCTTGCCGGGACATATGGTACAATACATTCGGCAAGATAGGCTGGAGCTAGACCGTGTAGTATTTTATACGTAATTAGTAAAACCTTAAAGTCACATCTTAAGTGCACAGGAAGCCAGTGCAGGTGCCCAGTGTTATGTATTACATCATTACATGAGTACTTTCTATTATTATGTGGATTTATTATTAGCCAGTTTCATTAACGTCATCCCAGCGCGGTAACAACAGCAGTCACGTTTTCGTCTGCCGTAAACAGCAATGTTGTGACACTCTTAAACAGGACAATATTGCCATCTACTGTACATGCACCACAACACCTCCAGGCAACTTCAACCCTTTACTAATACCCTCCTCCATTCACATCCCATCTCCCCAGATTGTAAATAACCTAAAGTAAATAATCGAATGTATTTCTAATGTATATACTTGTTCTTATGCTATCTGAACTCACTATGTTCTCTGCTGGCTGTACATATCCTACTAAGTAAGACCTACACTGTTTCAATGTCCATTTCTCTGTTGATGCAATTGTTGATGACTGAAGTTCTGATATCAACCAAAGCTCCTCATCCCACCCCCCGGATTGTAAATAATGTAAATAATTCAATGTACATACTATGATGATTAACTTGTGTGATGACTGTATTAAGCTAATAGTATATATTTGTACCATGAATTGATTAACGTGGACCCCGACTTAAACAAGTTGAAAAACTTATTCGGGTGTTACCATTTAGTGGTCAACTGTACGGAATATGTACTGTACTGTGCAATCTACTAATAAAAGTATCAATCAATCAATCATGCATATGTGACAATACTCCACCCCCAACCACGCCCCGCCCCCAATCACCAAGCTGCTTGGCAATTTCTCCTGAGACCTTTCCATCCTTGTGGAGTTGTACAATTTTGTCTCTGGTGTCTTTGGACAGCTCTTTGCTCCTAGCCATGCTGAATGTTTGGGTCTTACTGATTGTATGGGGTGGACAGGTGTCTTTATGCAGCTAACGACCTCACACAGGTGCATCTGATTCAGGATCATACAGTGGAGTGGAGGAGGACTTTTAAAATGGGACTAACAGGTCTTTGAGGGTCAGAATTCCAGCTGATAGACAGGTGTTCAAATAGTTATTTTCAGCTGTAACACACGAATAAATTGTTAAAAAATCATAAATTATGATTTCTGGATTTTTTTTTTTTAGGTTATCTCTCATACAGTAGACATGCACCTACCGTGAAAATTTCAGACCCCTCCATGATTTTTAAGATTAGATTAGATTAGATAGTACTTTATTTTATTCCGTCAGGAGAGTTCCTTCAGGAAAATAAAAATTTTCAGCACAATCCCATTCAAGATCAGACAAACATTACAGGGAGACAGAACAGGATCGCTGACGGGTCTGCCGGCTTCCAGCGCCCCTTACAAAAAAGATGAGATACAGGTAAACAAGGATGGGGAATAGAAGATTAAAACAAAATAAAAAAAATCGGTCTTAACCTGGGCCCTGGAGAGGGGGTGCAGACTGAGGCCAAGGGAAAAAACAACAACTCATAGACATAGTACACATGTAAGAGGGAAACATCAAACATCAAAGAACACAGAGGACATTAAAGACATTAAAGCAGCAGATACAACCAGACACTTCTACATACAGCTATGAATAAAAAGTAAAAGAAACATATCCACTGCGGTGGCCTCTGCGGTGTTCCACGCCATCATCCGCTGGGGTGGAGGGAGCATGGCCAGAGACAGAAGCAGACCCAACAAAGCAACCAAGACAGCCGACTCCACTCTCGGTCAGTGTCCAGTCCGCATGGATGAGCGAGGATACGTCCAAGGTGACTGAGGTGTCCGACACCTGCTCACCCAGCCAAGAGACCGCGAAGACTCTCCGTCCCAGCGCTCAGTGCTAGCTCTGCAGCCCTGTCCCCTCATCCGCATCTCCTCCAGTCCCTCCAAACAGAGTCCGGTGTGGCAGACACCCAGCAGCTGGTCTTCATGGCCAAAAGGCTCCCGGGAGGCAGATCCAGAAGTGCCCAAAAAAAGCACCACAGAGGTCACAAAAGTGGCACCTCTTGTCACACAGTCCCAAACAGTCCCGTAACAAAAAGCAAAAAAACATATAATAAGACATGAAAACAAGAGGGAAACACAAAAGGATGACACAAGAGCACAGAGCTCCTGCCTACAGCAGCGCCATCTTAGGAAAAAAAAGTGGGAGAACTTGCAAAATAACAGGGCGTTCAAATACTTATTTCTTAACTGTATGGAGCTCTAAATCACAAGTGTCTCAAAGGGCTGCACAAGCCACAACGACATCCTCTGCTCAGATCCCACATAATTATATTATATAATTAATTTCTTGTTTCCCCTTGTTTTCTTTTTTTTTGTTCCCAGCTGAGCATCAACGGGGATAAGGAGTTCCTGGAGCACCACAAGGTGAACCCGTACCACCTGAGTCCTCTGCTGGCCGTCAGCGTCAAGAAGGCGCCGGAGATGGACGACGACGACCAGGAGGCGGGGCCTCTGCCCGTGAAGGTGGACCTCAACAACACCCGCGTGTAAGACGCCCTTACAAAACACGATGAAGCACTGGATTTTCTTAAAAAACCAAACAAAAAAAAAACCCCACATCATTTTAAAGCAGCATGGCACCCCGCAGTTCATCGGACAGACTTTGGAGAGTTAATCTCGTCATCCCTGCTAACATATAAAGCACTTCCACATCTTTTGCCTCATTGGAAATAGAAGGAAATGAAAGTGTATTTATTGTGTGGTTGAAGTGCCATGCATCGCCTGTAAAATACATTGTAACCTAAACTGGAGGAAGACTTATTTGCTTATACTGTTGTATTATTATAATTAGAATTATTATTATTCCCATCATGTTATTGCTCTTCCAGCTGTAGGATTATTTTCAATGTGTCAGCACATTATGTACTGAATAGACAACTTTTTTTTTTTTTTTTTAGTTAGAAGCAGAGTTGCGCAGTCGTAGAGACGTTTTATTAAATTAGTTAGTGCTTTTTATGACGTCCTGTAACACTTTTTTTTTTTTTTTTTTTTTTTTAGATAGCAGGCTGTGAAATAAATCGTGCATGCGAAATTTGAAGCTCCTTCGGCCATTCATGGATTTGCACTGTAGCTTCGTTTACTTTTTTCCACCCCCCCCCCCCCCCCCCCCCCGCTCCTATTTGCTGTTGAAACATGCTTGGAATGTGTAATATAACAGTAATAAAAGTAGTGTATGCCAATATCGTCACGAGGACTTCTCGAGAAGAAGGAAATGACAAAATACGATGTATGGTTTGTTTCCTTTTTACTGCTCTGTTCATTTTCACAGAGAGGATAAATTGCAACATAATAAAGTGTTTTCGTCGGTGTTGTTTCGGTACATTTTTTATTCTGGGGAGAGACTATTTGTGATGATAGCCATAGAGTAGGAAATGGACTTTATTGTGACGGGTAATGTTTGATACCCCTGATAATTGCAGTATAAAACCCTATCAAGTGACAGAATTACTGCTTTTTAACCCTTGTATGACACATTGTAGCGTTAATTAAGTTTTATTCAAATAGTTCTGGTCATCATTTGTAGTTAAAGTAAGACAAAAATATTTTTCTTTAAATTTTGTGTTCTTTTACTTAAAAAGCGACTGTACAGTGAGTTAAAAGGCCTACTGAAATGAGATTTTCTTATTTAAACGGGAATAGCAGGTCCATTCTATGTGTCATACTAGATCATTTCGCGATATTGCCATATTTTTGCTGAAAGGATTTAGTAGAGAACATCCACGATAAAGTTCGCAACTTTTGGTCGCTAATAAAAAAGCCTTGCCTGTACCGGAAGTAGCAGACGGTGTGCGCGTGACGTCACGGGTTGTAGGGATCCTCACATCCTCGCATTGTTTATAATCATAGCCTCCAGCAGCAAGAGCTATTCGGACCGAGAAAGCGACGATTTCCCCATTAATTTGAGCGAGGATGAAAGATTTGTGGATGAGGAAAGTTAGAGTGAGGCATTTGAAAAAAAAAAAGTGGTAGCGTTTCAGATGTAATTAGACACATTTACTAGGATGATTCTGGAAAATCCCTTATCTGCTTATTGTTTTAATAGTGTTTTAGTGAGATTGTAAAGTCATACCTGAAAGTCGGATGGCTGCGGTGAACGCCAGTGTCTCTGAGAGAAGCCAATGGAGGAGCCAAGATCACGGATGCCTTTTTGACAGCTACAGGAGGAGGTTCCATAATCTACTGAAGTCTCCGGTAAGAGCTGACTTAATATCACAATTTTCCCATCCAAAAACTTGCTGGTTGACGTAGAGAACCATGTTCGCTTGACCGCTCTGTGTTAAAGCTCCACAGCAAAGAAACACCGGCTGTGTCTCGGTGCTAAAGGCAGCTGCAATCCACCAACAGCATTCTTATTTATAGTCTCCATTATTAATTGAACAAATTGCAAAAGATTCAGCAACACGGATGTCCAAAATACTGTGTAATTATGCGATGAAAAGAGATGACTTTTAGCCGTGTGTGGTGCTGGGCTGATATGTCCGCTGCAACCCGAGACGTGACGCGCACGCGTCATCATTCCGCGACGTTTTCAACAAGAATTTAAAATTGCAATTTAGTAAATAAAACCGGCCGTACTGGCATGTGTTGCAATGTTAATATTTCATCATTGATATATAAACTATCAGACTGCGTGGTGGGTAGTAGTGGGTTTCAGTAGGCCTTTAAAAGCAGTACACCTCTCTCCGACAGCCTTTTATGTGCAGTTCCTATTTAGTCCACTTGGTGGCAGCAAAGACGGACAGTTTCTCCTATGTCACAGTTATAGGAGTATTGTAACTAATACTGTAAATAAACAAGTGAGGAATTTATAACGTTATTATTATGAGTGCTCAGTATTAATGACTGCATTATTATTACCTGATTGATTATTAATTACTACATTATTAAAGATGGATTAGTATTATTAACTGCATATAATTATTGTATAATTACATTTCTGCTCAGCATTTATTTCTACATTACTATCGCATTAGTGCCCCTTACTATTCAATACATAATTACATGACTGCTTATTATTAGTTCCTGCAATATTATTATACCCAGTGTTATTTATTACATCAATACATGAGTGCTAGTAGTAATTAATGCATTACTATTACACATGTACCTGTACTATTTATTATATATCTACATGAGTGCTTCACTGCTTAGTATTAATGACTGCAATACTACAACATGAGTGCCCAGTACTATTTATACAAATTCAAATGAGTGCCAGTTCTATTTATCAAAGACCTGCACGAGTGCTTAGTAATAGTAACTACAGTATTATTACATGAGTGTTTGGTATTACTTATTCCATTGTTATTACACGAGTGCCCCCGTATTAGTTATTATATGAGTGTCCATTATTATAACATGATTGCTCACTAATAATTACGGCATTATTATTCAATGAGTTGTCCGTATTAATTACGGCATAATTACATGAGGGCTCAGTAGTAGTAGTGCTTTATTATTACATGAATGCTTAGTATTAGTTGATGCTTTATTATTACATGAGTGCTTAGTATTAGTTAATGCATTATTATTACATGAGTGGTAAGTATTAATTATTGAATTATTACATGAGTGCTCAGTAGTGGTTGATCCTTTGTCATTACATGAGTGCTCAGTACTAATAACTGCCTTACTATTTATCAAGTAGTCCGTATTAATTATTGCATAATTACACAAGTGCTCGGTAGTTAATGCTTCAGTATTACATGAGTGCTTATTACCCCACTATTTATCGAGTAGTCAGTATTACTGTATTATTACATGAGTGCTCAGTAGTGGTTAATGTGTTGTCATCACATGAGTGCTCAGTATTAATTACTGCATTATTATTCAGTATGAATCATTATTGCATGAGTGCTCAGCAGTGGTTAATGTGTTGTCATTACATGAGTGCTCAGTAGTAATTACTATTCATTGAATAGTCAGTATTAATTATTGCATTATTACATGAGTGCCATATTTTAAAGCAGGGGTCACCAACCTTTTTGAAACCCAGAGCTACTTCTTGGGTACTGATTAATGCGAAGGGCTACCAGTTTGATACACACTTAAATAAATGGCCAGAAATAGCCAATTTGCTCAATTTACCTATAATAAATAAATCTATATGTATATATAAAAAAATGGGTATTTCTGTCTGTCATTCCATCATACATTTTTTTTTCCTTTTACGGAAGGTTTTTTGTAGAGAATAAATGATGAAAAAAACACTTAATCGAACAGTTTTAAAGAGGAGAAAACACGAAAAAAAATAAATACAATTTTGAAACATAGTTTATACTTCAATTTCGACTCTTTAAAACTCAAAATTCAACCGAAAAAAAATGAAGAGAAAAACTAGCTAATTCGAATCTTTTTGAAAAAATTAGAAAAAATAATTTAGGGAACATCGTTAGTAATTTTTCCTGATTAAGATCAAATTTAGAATTTTGATGACATGTTTTAAATAGGATAAAATCCAATCTGCACCTTGTTAGAATATATGACAAATTGGACCAAGCTATATTTCTAATAAAGACGAATCATTATTTCTTCTAGATTTTGCAGAACAAACATTTTAAAAGAAATTCAAAATACTTTGAAATGAGATTTAAATTTGACTTGCCAGAATATTTTTGGGGGAATTTTAATCATCATAAGTTTGAATAAATATTTCACAAATATTCTTTGTCTAAAAATCAGAAGCTAAAATGAAGAATTAAATTAAAATGTATTTATTATTCTTTGTGAATGTGAGTGTGAATGTTGTCTGTCTATCTGTGTTGGCCCTGCGATGAGGTGGCGACTTGTCCAGGGTGTACCCCGCCTTCCGCCCGATTGTAGCTGAGATAGGCGCCAGCGCCCCCCGCGACCCCACAAGGGAATAAGCGGTAGAAAATGGATGGATGGACAATAAAAAAAAAATACTTGGACATTGATTCAAATTGTCAGGAAAGAAGAGGAAGGAATTTAAAAGGTAAAAAAGTACATGTGTTTAAAAATCCTAAAATCATTTTTAAGGTGGTATTTTTTTCTCTAAAATAGTCTTTCTGAAAGTTATAAGAAGCAAAGTAAAAAAAATATTTTAAAGACCAAGTCTTTAAAATATTTTCTTGGATTTTCAAATTCTATTTGAGTTTTGTCTCTCTTAGAATTAAAAACGTCAAGCAAAACGAGACCAGCTTGCTATTAAATAAATACAATTTAAAAAATAGAGGCAGCTCACTGGTAAGTGATGCTACTTGAGCTATTTTTAGAACAGGCCAGCGGGTCCTTACGGGCACCGCGTTGGTGACCCCTGCTTTAAAATGTATCAGTGCCTTTTTTTTTTCTTTTTTTTTTAAAGGGGCCAGGTTTCTGTCCAAGTGAAGTATGGAAAGCAAGAGTTCCCTACGGCTCGTGAAGGCATCACCTGCGGTAAAGGACATGAGTGGTGATGTTTTACTGTAGTACACACAGTACACTCACTTATGGTAAGGAGAGACAATTGGTTTGTGTACTCTAGTACCTCTTCAGTAACTTGACCCGCTTGGCCCGCTCTCAGCACGCCGTTGACGACACACGCCGGCATCAAAGCAAACAGATTGCGGAGAGACGCAACAATTCTAACAAAAAAATAAAAAATAAAATAGACGCCGTGTTTTTTTTTTTTTTTTTTTTTGTGACAATAATAAAAGGAACACATTTTGTGTTCTTTACACTCCCTTCCCTCCGTCTTTGTCCACATGGGGGGGAAAAAAGACATTTTAGGAGTCTATAAGTGCAATTAAACTGGTCAAAAGCGGTCAAGATGCACAGCAATGCATGCTGGGGGGCCTCGGCAATACCGCCAGTCACCCACAGAGGGAGCTATCAGCCAAGGTTTGGTAGTCCTGCTGTTATTATGATGATGGGAATAATGATGATGATGACAAAGTGCAAGGGAGAGTCACGTGACGCTCTTATCTGGACAGACCTGCTGCAGAAGCCAACACACACACACACTATATGTATACATCCATCCATTTTTCTACCGCTTATTCCCTTTTTGGGGTTGCGGGGGGCGCTGGAGCCAATCTCAGCTACAATCGGGCAGAAGGCGGGGTACACCCTGGACAAGTCGCCACCTCATCGCAGGGCCAACGCAGATAGACAGACAACATTCACACACATATACCATATGTCCCGGCAAGAAATCTGCGTTCAAAAGACTCCGGCTTATTAGTGATTCCTAGAGCCCAAAAAAAGTCTGCGGGCTATAGAGCGTTTTCTGTCCGGGCTCCAGTACTCTGGAATGCCCTCCCGGTAACAGATCGAGATGCTACCTCAGTAGAAGCATTTAAGTCTCACCTTAAAACTCATCTGTATACTCTAGCCTTTAAATAGACCTCCTTTTTAGACCAGTTGATCTGCCGCTTCTTTTCTTTCTCCTATGCCCCCCCCCTCCCTTGTGGAGGGGGTCCGGTCCAATGACCATGGATGAAGTACTGGCTGTCCAGAGTCGAGACCCAGGATGGACCGCTCGTCGGGACCCAGGATGGACCGCTCGCCTGTATCAATTGGGGACATCTCTACGCTGCTGATCCGCCTCCGCTTGAGATGGTTTCCTGTGGACGGGACTCTCGCTGCTGTCTTGGATCCACTTTGAACTGAACTCTCGCGGCTGTGTTGGAGCCACTATGGATTGAACTTTCACAGTATCATGTTAGACCCGCTCGACATCCATTGCTTTCGGTCCCCTAGAGGGGGGGGGGGTTGCCCACATCTGAGGTCCTCTCCAAGGTTTCTTATAGTCAGCATTGTCACTGGCGTCCCACTGGATGTGAATTCTCCCTGCCCACTGGGTGTGAGTTTTCCTTGCCCTTTTGTGGGTTCTTCCGAGGATGATTTGTGCAGTCCTTTGAGACATTTGTGATTTGGGGCTATATAAATAAACATTGATTGATTGATTGATATATATATACATATATATGTTTAATTATTGTGGTTGTAGTTCATACTGAGAGTTGTTTCTAATATTTCTATCACCTGAGAAGGTCAAAACATTAGGCACAACTGCCAGTATGAACCGGTGTGTTAGTTTTACACAACTGGAAACTACACACAAATAAAAATTAACCCAATAAGTATTTAAGTTTGAAGGCTTTGGGTGTAAATCACGGGTGTCTAAACTTTTTTCCACTGAAAATTTAAAAAAGTTAAAAGTCTAAGTATACCCATGAGAGTCACACACACACTAGGTGTGGCGAAATGATCCTCTGCATTTGACCCATCACCCTTGATCCCCCCCTGGGAGGTGAGGGGGAGCAGTGAGCAGCAGCGGTGGCCCGCGCCCGGGGAATCATTTTTGATGATTTAACCCCCAATTCCAACACTTGATGCTGAGTGCCAAGCAGGGAGGTAATGGGTCTTATTTTCATAGTTTTTGGTGGTGACTCGGCCGGGGTTTGAACTCACAATAAAGGACGTGGAGGCCATTTCGATATTTTTCACTTTTCAAAACCAGTAAGACATTATGATTGAAAAAAATATATAATGATAAAGCTAGCATGCTAGCATTTTTAGCATCAAGATTTTAACTTTTTCCTCATTACATTACACTTGTTTGGTGTTTTATTCTACTTTTCAATAAAAAAAGTACTCTCTCTCTCTCTCTCTCTCTCTATATATATATATATATATATATATATATATATAAATATGTATATATGTGTGTTTATGTATATAAATGTATATTTATATATATGTATATATACACAAACCCCGTTTCCATATGAGTTGGGAAATTTTGTTAGGTGTAAATATAAACAAAATACAATGATTTTCAAATCATTTTCAACCCATATTCAGTTGAATATGCTACAAAGACAACATATTTGATGTTCAAACTGATAAACATTTTTTTTTGTGCAAATAATCATTAACTTTAGAATTTGATGCCAGCAACACGTGACAAAGAAGTTGGGAAAGGTGGCAATAAATACTGATAAAGTTGAGGAATGCTCATTAAACACTTAATTGGAACATCCCATAGGTGTGCAGGCTAATTGGGAACAAGTGGGTGCCATGATTTGGTATAAAAACAGCTTCCATGAAATGCTAAGTAGTTCACAAACAAGGATGGGGCGAGGGTCACCACTTTGTAAGCAAATTGTTGAACAGTTTTAGAACAACATTTCTCAACGAGCTATTGCAAGGAATTTAGGGATTTTACCATCTACGGTCCGTAAAATCATCCAAAGGTTCAGAGAATCTGGAGAAATCACTGCACGTATAAAATGATATTACGGACCTTTGATCCCTCAGGCGGTACTGCATCAAAAACCGACGTCAGTGTGTAAAGGATATCCTCACATGGGCTCAGGAACACTTCATAAAACCACTGTCACTAAATACAGTTGGTCGCTACATCTGTAAGTGCAAGTTAAAACTCTACTATGCAAAGCCAAACCCATTTACCAACAACACCCTGAATGGGGGTCTATTAATGCCCAGGGCATGGGTAACTTACACATCTGTCAAAGCACCATTAATGCTGAAAGGTCCATACAGGTTTTGGAACAACATATGTTGTCATCCAAACAACGTCATCATGGACGCCCCTGCTTATTTCAGCAAGACAATGCCAAGCCATGTGTTACGACAGCATGGCTTCGTAGTAAAAGAGTGCGGGTACTTTCCTGGCCCACCTGCAGTCCAGACCTGTCTCCCATCGAAAATATGTGGAGCATTATGAAGCGTAAAATACGACAGCAGAGATCCCGAACTGTTGAAAGACTGAAGCTCTACATAAAAAAAGAATGGGAAAGAATTCCACTTTCAAACCTTCAACAATTAGTGTCCTCAGTTCCCAAACGTTTATTGAGTGTTGTTAAAAGAAAAAGTGATGTAACACAGTGGTGAACATGCCCTTTCCCAACTACTTTGGCATGTATTGCAGCCATGAAATTCAAAATAATTATTATTTGCAAAAAAAATATAAAGTTTATGAGTTTGAACATCAAATATCTTGTCTTTGTAGTGCATTTAACTAAATATGGGTTGAAAAGGATTTGCAAATCATTGTATTCCGTTTATTTTTACATCTAACACAATTTCCCAACTCATATGGAAACGGGGTTTGTGTATATATATATATATATACGTAAATATGTTTATATATGTGTGTGTGTGTATATATATACATACATATATATATATATATATATACATATACATATATGTGTTTGTATATATATATACACCTCATCGCATATATATATATATAAATTTTGTCCCGAAATTCAGCGGAGCTGGAGGACACGCCCCCTGCAGCTCTACGCGGACCTGAGTGGGGACAGCTTGTTTTCACGTCCGCTTTCCACCTATATAAACAGCTTGCCTGCCCAATCACGTTACAAGATCTACGGATTTTAATAAAAAACTGCACACATGGTGACGTCGACTGTAATAGAGTGATTCTATGTTGTCCTTCGCCATCTCCTGGTGAATGTTGGCTATAGCGTCATGGGGTTTCTTTTTGATTGGCCAACGATTTACGTGGTGTTGCACACCTGACGGCAAGTCACACTCGCCAGTACGCAAATGGCAGAACAAAGGTTACTCGAATAGTGAAAGGTAAGTGTTGTTGTTGTTTTTTTTAATTTATTAACCAGCAAGCACAGTACAGTTAGTAGAACAATTGTGTTTTTATTACTGTATATTTGATAGGGGCTTCACGGTGGCAGAGGGGTTAGTGCGTCTGCCTCACAATACGAAGGTCCTGCAGTCCTGGGTTCAAATCCAGGCTCGGGATCTTTCTGTGTGGAGTTTGCATGTTCTCCCCGTGAATGCGTGGGTTCCCTCCGGGTACTCCGGCTTCCTCCCACTTCCAAAGACATGCACCTGGGGATAGGTTGATTGGCAACACTAAATTGGCCCTAATGTGTGAATGTGAGTGTGAATGTTGTCTGTCTATCTGTGTTGGCCCTGCGATGAGGTGGCGACTTGTCCAGGGTGTACCCCGCCTTCCGCCCGATTGTAGCTGAGATAGGCGCCAGCGCCCCCTGCGACCCCAAAAAGGGAATAAGCGGTAGAAAATGGATGGATGGATGTATTTGATAGGTGCCGTCTGAAATTAATTTTTTTTTAATATATGTAATAAAATAAATATATATAGCTAGAATTCACTGAAAGTCAAGTATTTCATACATATATATATATATATATATATATATATATATATATATATATATATATATATATATATATATATATATATAAAGGCCTACTGAAATGAAATGTTCTTATTTAAACGGGGATAGCAGGTCCATTCTATGTGTCATACTTGATCATTTTGCGATATTGCCATATTTTTGGTGAAAGGATTTAGTAGAGAACATCCACAATAAAGTTTGCAACTGTCGGTGCTGAGAGAAAAGCTCTGCCTCTACCGGAAGTGGCAGACGATGACGTCCCAAGTGTGGGGGCTCCTCACATATTCACATTGATTTTAATGGGAGCCTCCAACAAAAAGTGCTATTCGGACCGAGAAAAACGACAATTTTCCCATTAATTTGAGCGAGGATGAAAGATTCGTGTTTGAGGAACTTAATAGCGACGGACTAGAAAAAAAAAAAAAACGAGTTAAAAAAAAAACGCGTTTGCATTGGGACGGATTCCGATGTTTTAAACACATTTACTAGGATAATTCTGGGAAATCCCTTATCTTTCTATTGCGTTGCTAGTGTTTTAGTGAGTTTAATAGTACCTGATAGTCGGAGGGGTGTGTCCATGGGTGTGTTGACGCCAATGTCTCAGGGAAGTCGACGGCAGCTTCATGGACGGCCCAAGCTCAGCTTTTCTCCGGTAAGAAGCGACTTTTTGAGCACAATTTTCTCACCGAAACCTGCTGGTTGACATTTGGTCTGTATTCATGTTCGCTTGATTCATAAGAAATGTTCACCTCCGGGAATTTTAAACAAGGAATCACCGTGTGTTTGTGTGGCTAACGGCTAAAGCTTCCCAACTCCATCTTTCTACTGTGACTTCTCCAATATTAATTGAACAAATTGCAAAAGATTCAGCAACACAGATCTCCAAAATACTGTGTAATTATGTGATTAAAGCAGATGACTTTTAGCTCTGTGTGTGTGCGTAGCGCTCATACTTCCTAAAAACGCGTGACTTCTTGCGTACACGTCATCATTACACAACGTTTTCAAGACGAAACTCCCGGGAAATTTAAAATTGTAGTTTAGTAAACTAAAAAAATCTGTATTGGGATGTGTTGCAATGTTAATATTTCATCATTGATATATAAACTATCAGACTGCATGGTGGGTAGTAGTGGGTTTCAGTAGGCCTTGAAATATATATATATATATATATATATATATATATATATATATATATATATATATATATATATATAATCCAGGCTCGGGATCTGTCTGTGTGGAGTTTGCATGTTCTCCCCGTGAATGCGTGGGTTCCCTCCGGGTACTCCGGCTTCCTCCCACTTCCAAAGACATGCACCTGGGGATAGGTTGATTGGCAACACTAAATGGGCCCTAGTGTGTGAATGTGAGTGTGAATGTTGTCTGTCTATCTGTGTTGGCCCTGCAATGAGGTGGCGACTTGTCCAGGGTGTACCCTGCCTTCCGCCCGATTGTAGCTGAGATAGGCGCCAGCGCTCCCCGTGACCCCTAAAGGGAATAAGCGGTAGAAAATGGATGGATGGGATGGATATATATATGAAATGTAGATGTAAATATACTCCTCCCTCTTAACCACGCCTCCGCTCTACCCCCGACCACGCCCCCAACCCCCACCTCCCGAAATCGGCGGTCTCAAGCTAGGTTGGCAAGTATGATTAGTCCCGAATGTATTATTACTTATGTCCGAAAAATGCAAACACCATAATTAACAAATGACAAACTATAATGATAAACATAAGATAATGTGACTTAGTACTAAAATAAATACAATACTTCAGTCATGTTGGCGTGTATTTTAAAAATATAACCACTTTATGAAAATCAGTCGCCCTCACTGACACACATAACGAGTCCGAATAAATGACAATTTATATAAGAAATACCGCTTTGAGTGGATTTCCGTCACTCTTATTGTCATTGCGACAAGTTTTACTGCGCTAAATAACAACAAAGAGGAGCAATCAGCCAAGTTAGTGAGTGTTTAACAGGCGTAGACAGACATGTATACACAGCCCGGATGCTACCCCCGGACTATTAAAACTCCTCGCCGGCCAACACGCCACTCTCTCCCGCGTGTTGGCCGGTTTCAAGCTGCCCTCTCTGTGAATTGATTCTACTATGAGGCCACACCAAGCTCCTCTGCGGCGGCGAGGGGTGGCCGCTTGGAAATATCGTTGCGAGTTTATCATAATATACAGCGAATCGGACCAAATAAGTAACAAATGTATTTAGTAATACTTATTATATTGTTTACGTCACAAAAATCAGGTAAAAATATGTTTTAAGGCAAGGTAAACGAGATGCTCGGTGACGGTCACCCCTGTGCTGCCAAGTGGTACATTCCACAATTTATTCCAGGGAAAGACTGACAGTTTTTTGGGTCATGAAGCAGCTGTTCAAGTCAGCCGCCGGTCCCCCCTCTGCTGGAATAAGAAATGAGTCCATTTTCAAGTAAATAACTACAGCTTCTGACCGATAAGAAGGAATTATCCGATGAAAATAGTTATATCCAATATACACCAGCCCCCGCTCCCCACCACCAACGTTATTACAAAAACAAGAATGGAGTGTACGTCACGTGATCCACGCACTGCTGTTATTTGCGATAAATGTACTAGTAATTGATAGTAACATTAATATAGTTTGTAAAAAACATGGTAAAACATACCGTATTTCCTTGAATTGCTGCCGGGGAGCTAATTAATCAATCAACCAATGTTTACTTATATAGCCCTAAATCACTAGTGTCTCAAAGGGCTGCACAAACCACCACGACATCCTCGGTAGGCCCACATAAGGGCAAGGAAAACTCACACCCAGTGGGACGTCGGTGACAATGATGACTATGAGAACCTTAGAGAGGAGGAAAGCAATGGATGTCGAGCGGGTCTAACATGATACTGTGAAAGTTCAATCCACAATGGATCCAACACAGTCGCGAGAGTCCAGTCCAAAGCGGATCCAACACAGCAGCGAGAGTCCCGTTCACAGCGGAGCCAGCAGGAAACCATCCCAAGCGGAGGCGGATCAGCAGCGCAGAGATGTCCCCAGCCGATACACAGGCAAGCAGTACATGGCCACCGGATCGGACCGGACCCCCTCCACAAGGGAGAGTGGGACATAGAAGAAAAAGAAAAGAAACGGCAGATCAACTGGTCTAAAAAGGGAGTCTATTTAAAGGCTAGAGTATACAAATGAGTTTTAAGGTGAGACTTAAATGCGTCTACTGAGGTGGCATCTCGAACTTTTAATAATTTAAAGCCTCTTCTCACTCCTGCGCTTACCAAATGCATGCGGTAAAAGTAAGCATGCGCTAATTATTTTAAAACCTCTTCTCATTCCGGCACTTACCAAAGGCATGCAGTAAAAATTTGAGTGTGATGGTAGCTTGGACCTTAGATCCTACTGAATAGCTCTTAAGCTTCTTCCCTTTATGCGATTGCAAATTACCGGTATTGAAATCAGCCTCCTCCATTTTAAAAATGATGACAGGGGAAGTGTCACTCGTGACATCACGAGTTTGACCAGGCGGTAATACTAAGCATGCGCTAATTATTTTAGGAAGCGAGTTTGACCCAGCAGTAATTCAAGGCAGGCGCATACTATTTGCCCTGCGGCAATTCAAGGAAATACGGTAGTTTAATACTGAGGAGATAAACATAATCTAGTATGTCACTATTCAATTTAAACCACACTTAAAGGCCTACTGAAACCCACTACTACCGACCACGCAGTCTGATAATTTATATATCAATGATGAAATATTAACATTGCAACACATGCCAATACGGCCTTTTTAGTTTACTAAATTGCAATTTTAAATTTCCAGCGAAGTGTCGTGTTGGTATGATGACGCTTGCGTTTGACGTGACCAAGCTATAAGTAGTCTGCTCTAATCGCATAATTACACAGTAATCTGGACATCTGTGTTGCTGAATCTTTTGCAATTTGTTCAATTAATAATGGAGAAGTCAAAGTAGAAAGATGGAGGTGGGAAGCTTTTAGCCTTTAGCCACAAAAACACACGGTGTTTCCTTGTTTAAAATTCCCGAAGATGAAGCTTTACTATGGATCAGAGCGGTCAAGCGAACGTGGATCCCGACCACATGTCAACCGGCAGTTTTCGGTGATAAAATTGTGGTAATAAGTCGCCTCTTACCGGAGACATCAGCGGAGCTTCCGTCCTGCTGCAGCTGCCGTGATTTCCGTCAGAGACTCCGGCGTCAACACAACGGTGGCCACACCCCTCCGACTTTCAGGTACTATTTAATCTCATTAAAACACTAGCAACACAATAGGCAGATAAGGGATTTTCCAGAATTATCCTACTAAGTGTGTCTAATAACATCTGAATCGCTCCTACTGCAATCTCCTTTTTTTTCCCTAGTCCTTAACTCTAAATTTCCTCATCCACAAATTTTTCATCCTCGCTCAAATTAATGGGGAAATTGTTGCTTTCTCGGTCCGAATAGCTCTAGCTGCTGCTGGCTATGATTGTAAACAATGTGAGGATGTGAGGAGCCCTACAACCAGTGACGTCACGCGCACATCGTCTGCTACTTCCGGTAAAAGCAAGGCTTTTTTATTAGCGACCAAAAGTAACAAACTTTATCGTGGAGGTTCTCTACTAAATCCTTTCAGCAAAAATATGGCAATATCGCAAAATGATCAAGTATGACACAGACAATGGACCTGCTATTCCCGTTTGAATACGAAAATCTAATTTCATTAGGCCTTTAATGATGTAAAATAATAGATTCAAACTTCATTAAAGTAATAATCAGGAAATTTTTATTTTTATTCTTTTTTTTTGTGCAACTTATTGTATCAAGGAGAAAAAAGTTGTTTCTTATTATTTTAATTTATTTGCTTGGGTTTTAATATTGCTGGACCAGCCGGGATGCACCAACGAGAGTAGTGTTCGTTTTAGCACTGAGAGTAATGTTTCTGAGTCAGAAAATAGAATAATAAATGTCGTCATTTATTGTTTAATTAGTGTCCAAGCATGTTGGTGTGTCAAACTAATTTTAGCTCAGGGGCCGCATGGAGGAAAATCTATTCCCAGGTGGGCCGGAATGGTCAAAATCATGGCACGATAATTAAAAAATAAAGACAACTTCAGGTTTTTTTCTTTGCTTTACTTTGGCCAAATATAGAACAATCAAATTCTGAAAAGGTACAAATCACAAATAATTCTCTGGACAAAAGAATTCAAGATTGTTGAAATAAAAAATAAAATACAATTTTTGAAATAAAAATACATCAATCAATCAAAAATTGTTGAGAGTTCTGAGGAATTTGGTGCAGTTTCAAAAACACAATGATATTAGACTTGGTCTCAGTGTATATATACAAAGCCAGGATTAAACTTTAAGTCACAGTCTTTCTGGGATTGAACAAAAAAACACAACATGTAAACTCTTCTAGGTATCAAAAAACTCCTTTGTCATGTCCGAGTATAAATCCAGTGCTAACTTAACAAACCATAAGAAACGCAGGTAAAAACAATTCAAAAGGGTTACGGTCACTTATCTTGTGTTTGACAGAAACATTTTGGGGAAATGAGGGTGCCACAGACTGCAAATAACAATGTGTCCAAAGCAGAAGACATAAAACAGCAGGTTTTAAGTTTCATGTGGTTCGAGGAGGAGGAACCATAGTCCCCCTTTACTGTGTTCCTCTTGCTTGGGCCTGGTATAAACCGCTTGCTTGCCTAACAGAATTGCTATTGGGACATCCAGTGGACACATTTAGAACTGCAGTTTCTTTTGTTCCCCCAAAAAAAGCAGCACATTTTTATACTTGGCAAACTCAAAACCTGGGCCGTACGTTTGACACCCCTGTTCTACACAATAAGAAGAGTAAGACATCATAAATAAAAGTAAAAGTAAAAACATAATATGACTGAACTGGAGTATTTACAAATGTAAAAAAAATCTAAGTGAATTGTAGTGTTTACAAGAGAAATTATACAATTAAATGAAATGAAATAGACAGTAAAAAATAAAAATGTTTTAGACGCACCACCTAGTCAGTGGCCGAGTGGTTAGAGCATGGGTGCCCACACTTTTTCTGCAGGCGAGCTACTTTTCAATTGACCAACTCGAGGGGATCTACCTCATTTATATATATCATTTATATTTATTTATTTATGAAAGATACATTTTTGTAAACAAGTTAAATGTGTTTAATGATAATACAAGCATGTGTAACACATATAGATGTCTTTCTTTCACAAAGACAAGAATATAAGTTGGTGTATTACCTGATTCTGATGACTTGCATTGATTGGAATCAGACAGTAATGATGATAACGCCCACATTTTCAAATGGAGGAGAAAAAAAGTTGTCGTTTCTGTACAATACCACATGAAAGTGGTTGTTTTTTGGCATCTAATTCATCCAGCTTCCATACACTTTACAAGAAAAACATTGGCGGCAAATTCCGTAGCTTGCTTGATTGACATTCACGGCACCCGAGGGTCTTGTGAGATGACGCTGGCTGCTGCCAGTTCATTATTATGAAAAAATGACAGAGAGGAAGGCGAGAAACACTTTTTATTTCAACAGACTTTCGCGCCGTCCCTTCCGTCAAAACTCTAAAAGCCGACTGCACATTTCCTATCTTCACAATAAAAGCCCTGCTTCATGCTGCCTGCGCTAACAAAATAAGAGTCTCGGAAAGCTGGCGTGCACAAGTGATGTGCAGGTCAGCTTTCTGAGGGATCGCTTGTGCACGCCAGTTTTCCGAGACTGTATTTTGTTAGTGCAGGCAGCATGAAGCAGGGCTTTTATTGTGAAGATAGGAAATGTGCAGTCGGCCTTAAGAGTTTTGACGGAAGGTACGGCGCGAGAGTCTGTTGAAATAAAAAGTGTTTCTCGGCTTCCTCTCGGTCATATTTTAATAATAATGATCTTGCAGCAGCCAGCGTCATCTCACAAGACCCTCCGGTACCGTGAATGTCATTTAAGTGACGTCTTGGTGAAGATTGATGATCACTAATTTTTAGGTCTATTTTTTTTAAAAGCCTGGCTGGAGATCGACTGACACACCCCCCGCGGTCGACTGGTAGCTCGCGATCGACGTAATGGGCACCCCTGGGTTAGAGTGTCCGCCCTGAGATCTATGGGTTGTCAGTTCAAACCCCGGGCGTGTCATACCAAATACTATAACAATGGAACCCATTACTTTCACTGCTTGGCACTCAGCATCAAGGGTCGGAATTGGGGGTTAAATCAACAAAAATAATTCCCGGGCGTGGCCACCGCTGCTGCTCACTGCTCCCCTCACCTCCCAGGGCTTGAACAAAGGGATGGGTCAAATGCAGAGGACAAATTTCACCACACCTAGTGTGTGTGTGACAATCATAGGTACTTTAACTTTAACATGTGTTTAGCTTTAGCATTGGTGCAAACGTCGAAATGTGTCAAAGCCATTTCATAATTGTTAATTATAAAGAATTTATTGATTAATTATTTTTAAGACCCCGACTTAAACAGGTTGAAAATTTTATTTGGGTGTTACCATTTAATGGTCATTTGTACGGAATATGTACTGTACTGTGCAATCTATTAATAAAAGTTTCAACAAGTATACTAGAATTAATGCTAACGTTGAAATAAAGAAGGGGAAATAACTGTTTAATCAGTATATTTAATTGATGGATAATTGTGTAGTATGATATGTCTCAGAAAAACTTAAATAAAAACAAAACATTAAAAGACATTCTGAACGCATGTGTGTTTTTATGCACAGTTGATCGTCGACTCTTACTGACCTCTTGTGGCGACAGGAAGTTACTACGCCTGATTTATTCAAGCACTTCCGGGTCGACGATGTCAGGAAGTCAGTTCATGAGACAAATGAGAAGCAGACAAGTTGTGTTAGCTTTTACAAGCCTTGGAAAATATAAGTCTGTAAGTAAACTTTTCATCTTGCTTATATACTTCAATATTACTGTGGAAATTTGATAGTAAAATGTTTATGGAAAAACGATTTTTGTGCACTGTTTTAATGAATGTTTTGAGGACTTAAAGGCCTACTGAAATGAGATTTTCCTATTTAAACGGGGATAGCAGGTCCATTCTATGTGTCATACTTGATCATTTCGCGATATTGCCATATTTTTGCTGAAAGGATTTAGTAGAGAACATCCACGATAAAGTTCGCAACTTTTGGTCACTAATAAAAAAGCCTTGCCTGCACCGGAATTAGCAGACGATGTGCGCGTGACGTCACGGGTTGTGGAGCTCCTCACATCCTCACAATCATGGCCACCAGCAGCGAGAGCGATTCGGACCAAGAAAGCGACGATTTCCCCATTAATTTGAGCGAGGATGAAAGATTCGTGGATGAGGATAGTGAGTGTGAAGGACTAAAAGAAAAAAAAAAGACGAGGGCAGTTGAAGCGATTCAGATGTTATTAGCCACATTTACTAGGATAATTCTGGAAAATCCCTTATCTACTTATTGGGTTACTAATGTTTTAGTGAGATTATAAAGTCATACCGGGCTTCACGGTGGTAGAGGGGTTAGTGCGTCTGCCTCACAATACGGAGGTCCTGCAGTCCTGGGTTCAAATCCAGGCTCGGGATCTTTCTGTGTGGAGTTTGCATGTCCTCCCCGTGAATGCGTGGGTTCCCTCCGGGTACTCCGGCTTCCTCCCACTTCCAAAGACATGCACCTGGGGATAGGTTGATTGGCAACACCAAATTGGCCCTAGTGTGTGAATGTGAGTGTGAATGTTGTCTGTCTATCTGTGTTGGCCCTGCGATGAGGTGGCGACTTGTCCAGGGTGTACCCCGCCTTCCGCCCGATTGTAGCTGAGATAGGCGCCAGCGCCCCCCGCGACCCCGAAAGGGAATAAGCGGTAGAAAATGAATGAATGAATGAATCATTCAATAAATATATTTATAAAGGATTTTTGAATTGTTGCTATTTTTAGAATATTTATAAAAAATCTCGCGTACCCCTTGGCATACCTTCAAGTATCCCCAGGGGTACGCATACCCCCATTTGAGAACCACTGGACTAAATGGTAGCACCCGAATAAGTTTTTCAACTTGTTTAAGTCCACGTTAATCAATTCATGATAAGGGGGAGGGGTGAAGCGGGGGAGAACAAGGAACACAACTTGTGGTTCGTGCAGCCCTTTGAGACACTTGTGATTTAGGGCTATATATAAATAAATAAATAAATAAATGGGTTGTACTTGTATAGCGCTTTTCTACCTTCAAGGTACTCAAAGCGCTTTGACACTACTTCCACATTTACCCATTCACACACACATTCACACACTGATGGAGGGAGCTGCCATGCAAGGCGCCAACCAGCACCCATCAGGAGCAAGGGTGAAGTGTCTTGCTCAGGACACAACGGACGTGACGAGGTTGGTACTAGGTGGGATTTGAACCAGGGACCCTTGGGTTGCGCACGGCCACTCTTCCACTGCGCCACGCCGTCCCTTGCACGTACTCATGCACTGCTGATGGCTTCCCTCCTCAGGAATAGCTGGACGAAGTTGCTGGGGAGAGGGAAGTCTGGGCTTCCCTGCTTAGGCTGCTGTCCCCGCGACCCGACCTCGGATAAGCGGAAGATGGATGGATATATATAAATATTGATTGATTGACAACAAATAAGCAGCGTTTGGCAATTTTAGCATGAGATAAATTATATCGATATTACAATATATTTTTTTAAATTCATATCTTGTTTGAAATAATATCGATATATCTTACAAACTCGATATATCCCCCAGCCCTATCAACAACAATAAAGATCATACATGGATTCATCTGCTTTGGAACTTTATTGGAAAGTCTTGGCATATTAGCTGTCTGCCAAGCTGCATAACCTCAATACATTAGTGAGGGCAGAACATGTGTTGTGCTAGCTTTATAGCATTGCAATAGATACAATTGTTTAAAAGGTATTGTAAAACATTTATTAATAGTCGGACTAAATCGTTATTTGTGATAGCCACAGCTTTAGTGTTAATGTTATACACAGTTAAAGATAACATACATTTTGTATGCATTTGTCTAATTAGATTAGCTTCAAACAAGCAAAATATTGGAAAAACATCGCAAAATAAATCCAAAACAGGTCAAATTAAATCAAATAAGAAATACAATAAAAATTAATTTCACATAATTAATTAATCAAAATATATTAGAGATGTTCGATAATGGCTTTTTTGCCGATATCTGATATTCCGATATTGTCCAACTCTTAATTACTGATTCCGATATCAACTGATACCGATATATACAGTCGAGGAATTAACACATTATTATGCCTAATTTTGTTGTGATGCCCCGCTGGATGCATTAAACAATGTAACAAGGTTTTCCACAATAAATTAACTCAAGTTATGGAAATAAATGCCAACATGGCACTGCCATATTTATTATTGAAGTCACAATGTGCATTATTTTTTTTTAACATGCCTCAAAACAGCAGTTTGGAATTTGGGACATGCTCTCCCTGTGAGAGCATGAGGAGGTTGAGGTGGGCGAGGTTGGTGGGGGCGTAGGGGGTAACGGGGGTTGTATATTGTAGCGTCCCTGAAGCGTTAATGCTGCAAGGGATTTTCTGTTGTGTTTATGTTGTGTTATGGTTCGGATGTTCTCCCGAAATGTGTTTGTCATTCTTGTTTGTTGTGGGTTCACAGTTTGGCGCATATTTGTAACAGTGTTAAAGTTGTTTATACAGCCACCCTCAGTGTGACCTGTATGGCTGTTAATCAAGTATGCCTTGCATTCACTTGTGTGTGAAAAGCCGTAGGTATTATGTGACTGGGCCGGCACGAAAAGGCAGTGCCTTTAAGGTTTATTGACGCTCTGTACTTCTCCCTACGTCCGCGTACTACTCCGTACAGCTGCGTTTTAAAAAGTCATACATTTTACTTTTTGAAACCGATAATTTCCGATATTACATTTTAAAGCATTTATCTCTAATCTATATATGTTAATATATCTTATAGACCTCAAAGATGCACATCCCCTTTAGACGCCTCTCGTGTGTTGGGTTAGCTTTAGCATTCATGCTAACATGACTGTTTTGTTTTACTAGCGCTGCATTTAGACTGTCGGAAGAGCACCCACTGTTCCTTACTTCTGCTTTAATGGTGTTAAAAGAGTCACCCTTTTAAAAGGGAGCCCATCCATGAATAATGTTGACGTGTGGGGAAATTTCACGAGGCGGTCTGCGTCGTGTACGCTGAGCTAATAGTTGTTTTGGTGTCATTTCGGTGTTGTGTGAAGATGAGCAACCTCCTCCTCCTCTTCCTTTTAGAAGCTACTGGCTCATAAAGTTTATTGTGTGATGAAATATGTTGACACCTTGATTAAAAAACACGGCACCAGAGTTCCTCCAAGATACATTTTTGCAAAAATGGATGTCAGTGGAGCTGTAAATAAAACTTAGACGGCATTGAACTGTAATGTGCACTTATGATGGTATGTAGGCCTTCATGTTTATTATGATTGTGTTTATTAACCAAGAGTCTTAATTAACACAGGAAGCTTCCACTGAGTAAAGTAAGTCAAGATGTGCAAACAGGTAAACATTTTATTAGGTACCCCTGATCCATTATATCCAATACAGGATATAAATACATTTAGGAATGTTATGATATTGACAAAATATTATCTAAAAAATTAAATTTTTAGATAATATTCAACTTTTTGGACCAGTTGATCTGCCGTTTCTTTTCTTTTTCTTCTATGTCCCACTCTCCCTTGTGGAGGGGGTCCGGTCCGATCCGGTGGCCATGTACTGCTCGCCTGTATATCGGCTGGGGACATCTCTGCGCTGCTGATCCGCCTCCGCTTGGGATGGTTTCCTGCTGGCTCCGCTGTGAACGGGACTCTCGCTGCTGTGTTGGATCCGCTTTGGACTGGACTCTCGCGACTGTGTTGGATCCATTATGGATTGAACTTTCACAGTATCATGCTTTCCTCCTCTCCAAGGTTCTCATAGTCATCATTGTCACCGATGTCCCACTGGGTGTGAGTTTTCCTTGCCCTTATGTGGGCCTACCGAGGATGTCGTAGTGGTTTGTGCAGCCCTTTGAGACACTAGTGATTTAGGGCTATATAAGTAAACATTGATTGATTGATTGATTGAAATGAACTGTATAGTAATATACTAATAAATAATATTACATTTAAATATTACTTCTGACAAAATAATTATTAGTCTGACGATAACAACTCTTAGTAATACCAGTGTTTCGCCTAGAAAATCTGTTAGTTAATGTGGTGGGAGGTGGCGTTGCTCGGGATAGGCGGCAGGACGGGGAAGGGGGCGGGTGGGTGGCAGGAACAGTGTAACTCGGCCTGTCGCCATCATAAAAATCATCATAAATTTTCAGACGACTGTTTCTCCGATGTCTCCATCATGTCCAGAAGTCTCTTCTTTATCTGGACGTCTTCTTCTACTGCATTCAGCCACTTTGTCTTGATTGGAAGTTTTAGTTTTAGTCTGTCGGGCTTGTGGCTGTTGAGTTTTGCCTTTGCATTTTGAATCAAATGTGCCTTTACATTTAGAATCAAATTAATCAGTTATATTCTTATTTTTGCATGAATGCAGAAATGTCCACCAAATGTTTATTTCTCCATCATAAGTCGCTTGTAAAGGTGTTTCAGAGAATTTGGCATTATGCATCCAAACCAGGCTCACAACCGCAGAGCCAAATGTACCCACACCAACGCAGTATCTTCTCATCCAACAGTTTCACCTTTAAGACAGCCGCAGTCCAGCCACCCGGACAGCTGCTGCAACAATCGCTTTGAACAACCAAAGATGTTCTGCATAAACTGTCAGAACTCGTCTCGGGTAAGCTCATCTACATTTTGTATTATAATTGAACTTTACATTCAGAATCAAATTAATCAATTATGATGTTAATCTTAAGTCACACTCACACACGCAACTACTGTTTTTCAAGAAAATTACATGAATACAGTCTTTATTTTAATTTTAGAAGAATGTACATTTTTAACAAAAACGTCATATTCTTATTAGCGTAATGTCGCAGGGCCCCCTTCCTACAGGCTATATTTTTATCCCCGCCTCCCACATTAAAAAAGTCACAGTTTTTTGTTAATGTGAAAGATTTTTATACTTTTTTTGGGGGGGTCAAATATTAATTTAATTTGATGATGTGTTGTGCGAAAACAAATTAATGGAAAATGAAACAGTTCTTTAAAATGTATGTATATACAGTGTGTGTGTATATATATATATATATATATATATATATATATATATCCTGTGTGTGTCTGTATGTATATATATATGTGTATGTGTACACACACACACACACACACACACACACACACACACACACACACACGGTGTCCAGAAAGTCTGTGTACATGGTTAAAAACACATAATTAAAAAACAAAAACAATTGTGATCAATTCTAATGATTTCTGTGATTTTTAATGCATAATGTGATGTGCTTTGCAAAATTCAGGTGAACTCAATGTAATAGATCCGAATTGCCGTCTATTTCAGCACACCGGCTGGTAATGCGTTCTCTCATGTGGTTTGAATATGTAATCCTCATTGAGTAAACTTTGTCTTTCTGCATAACCCAAGAAATCCAGGGGAAAAATGTCTGGTAAACGAAGGGACCACTCCACATGACCTCTTGTTCCAATCTAGTGAGAAAAAGTATCATTCAGCCAATCTTTAACAGCTGTAGCAAACTGGCAGGGGCCCCATCCTGCTGAAATCAGTCTGGAAGTCCCTCGCCTAGGCGCTCAATTTAAGGCATCAATTTGTCTCTCAGCATGTGTAGATAAGTCTCACCCGTTACTTGTCAATCAAAGAAGAAAGGTCCTCCTAGCACATGAGCTACTACAAACCACACCACACCGTTGTCTATGAACGTTCTCATTCATCCAGGTCGTTGACGTCTGAGGGCATTCAATCGATCGCGACTGGACTGTTTGGTTTATCTTAGAAGACGTTTCGCCTCTCATCCAAGTAGGGCTTCATCAGGTAGTGCTCATAGACTTAGATTAGTCAGATCTAGTCTAGCGGCTGGTGCCAAAACCCCAATTATTTATACTCTTAAACCAGGAAGATGTGCCTGGGCAAGGACGGTTTTGTCCTTTTGTAGTGACAAAAAACAACTGTTTTGATGCAAACAAACAATCCTAACTGTCAAAGAAAAGGACAGTCGTTGAAGTGTAATTCCCCCTCGTGAGCATTAAGGTATGGTGTGGCAGAACGATCGCTGTGGATCGACTACTATCAGTCCAAAATAGTCGGAATCCCCGTGCTTAAGCATTCCATTTAGTTCTAACGGCATTCTGGTCACCTCTATGACCAAAATGTTTCCAACTCCTGTTATTTGTTGGAGGCTAAATCGCAGTCTTTTTGGAATGGTTGAAAGGACAGTGTTGAAAGGACAGTGTTGTATGTGGGAGAAAGGTGGTGTCGCAGACCACCTCCTCTGTTCAGGGATGGTTTTTCAACCTTGACATAGATGGCTTCCATCACTCCTCTTTCATACCATCCATCCTCCCTGTCCAGAACCTGTACATTTTTGTTCCCAAAGGAGTGCTGTTTCTCCCTGAGGTGCAGGCAGACAGCTGAGTCTCTATCAATCAATCAATCAATCAATGTTTACTTATATAGCCCTAAATCACTAGTGTCTCAAAGGGCTGCACAAACCACTACGACATCCTCGGTAGGCCCACATAAGGGCAAGGAAAACTCACACCCAGTGGGACATCGGTGACAATAATGACCCAGTGGGACGTCGGTGACAATGATGACTATGAGAACCTTGGAGAGGAGGAAAGCAATAGATGTCGAGCGGGTCTAACATGATACTGTGAAAGTTCAATCCATAATGGATCCAACACAGTCGCGAGAGTCCAGTCCAAAGCGGATCCAACACAGCAGCGAGAGTCCCGTTCACAGCGGAGCCAGCAGGAAACCATCCCAAGTATCATTCAGCCAGTGTGGATACTTCCCAGATGATATGAAGATAGCAAAGGTTATTCCTGTTTTTAAAAACGGAAATAAACATCTTATAGAAAATTATAGACCGATCTCAATACTCACTCAATTTTCAAAAATTTTAGAAAAGCTTTTTAGAAAACAGTTAAATAATTTTCTGGAAAAAAACACCTTGCTTAAGCAGCAGCAGTATGGTTTTAGGGAAAATCGAACAACTACGTATGCAGTAATGCATATGCTAGAGGAGGTTAGTATTGCTATGGATAATGAAGAATTTAAAATAGCCATCTATATTGATTTAAAAAAGGCCTTCGATACCATTGACCACAGACAGTTAATAAATAAGTAGGATAAGTACGGTATCCGAGGGCCAGCTCTGTCCTGGATCAAGAGCTATCTAGAAAATAGAAAACAATGTGTTCAGGTGGATAATACAATATCTGGATTTAAAAATATAGTTTGTGGAATTCCTCAGGGTTCTATAATTGGTCCTAAGTTATTTACAATTTTCATTAATGATTTTTTTGATGCATCAAGTTTCTTAACATTTTTTATGTTTGCTGATGATACAACCAGCCTTTGTTCTGGAAAAAAATTTAATGAACTTTTGGTAAAAATAGAACAAGAAATGACAGTGCTTAAAAACTGATTTGATATGAATAAATTATCACTTAATATTGCTAAAACTAAATTTATGATATTTGCTACCAAAACTGAGGTATCTAATGAAGTAAATATTAAAATAAATGGAGATAAAATTGAGCGCGTCTTTGATACTAAGTTTTTGGGAGTTATAATTGATTATAAATTATCATGGAGACAACATGTAAATTATATAAAAACAAAAATATCAAAAACACTTGGTGTTTTGTATAAAACTAAAGAATGACTTAATTATAATTCTTTGTTAACAATTTATTATACTTTGATACTTCCATACATGACATACTGTGTAGAACTCTGGGGAACCACTTTTAAAACCATAATTAATGATATTGTTTTGCTGCAAAAAAAAGCTGTACGGCTAATAAACAAAGCAGGATATTATGACCATACCCATCCATTATTTTTTAAATCAAAACTTATGAAATTTCAAGATATTGTTCATTATAAAATAACACAGATAATGTTCAAAGCAAAAATAAATACTCTTCCAGAAGGAATTCAAAAATACTTCTCTCTACAGACCAGCAAATACAATCTAAGAGATTAATCTAAGTTTATTTTACCAAAAGCAAGACTCGTTGTTAAACGTAGATGTTTATCTGTTCTCGGTGTTAATTTGTGGAATTCTGTTGGTAAAGAAATAAAAATGAGTGACTCAGTTTTTAATTTCAAAAAGAACATGTCACAATGTATTTGAAAAAGTTATGTGAACTAGAGATGTATGTTTGTTTGGTTAAATGTTATATTTAGAAGGTATGTATGTTTATCTATTTACAAAAAAGTGCATGTGTGTAAGTACATATTTTTGTATTATTTGTTAAAGGGCAACTTAAATGTAAATGCTGAATGACTATATTTCTTTTTGTATTACAAAATTATTAGAAAAGGTAACTTAATTGAATGTAAAAAATGTTATGTTGGGCATATAAGCTTTTTTGCTTCTGCCTGTTTCAGTCATGTTATTCATTTTTGAATCCTGATCTATGTTTGAATATGTTTTTGTTAGACTGAAAATAAACTGAACTGAATTTGAGGTAAAAATTTCCTAGCTGCGTGATTTGCATCGAGGAGGGGGGAGGCTCCTTTTATTGTGCAGCTATACCTAATGTAGTGACCCATGAGTATGCGGTGTGAGGTGAACATCAAGGACAAATGAATGGTCAACCATGTTTTCGATGTATTTAATCCAATCCATCCTTCCGCACCCACTTGATCCATTATTGCTGTGCCTACCGTCACACTTCTCCACCACTCTCCATCTGTTGGCCTCACTCCATCTCTCCTTCCTCACCCCTCCTCCTCGTCTACCATTCATCCACTAAGCGTGCCTTCCTCCACCTCCCTCGGTCATAATGGAGATCATATGTTGAAGCCAGCGCGTTGAAACCCAACACGGGACGTCCACATCAAATAAAACCTGCTGTCAGCAAGCGAGGCCCGACTCTGCCAAAAGGAATGAAACTATATCTGAGCGTGCCTCAACGACACGCCGTAAAATGAAAACCCAAAAGAGACGCACCGACAGACGGACTGACAGACCGAGGGACCACACCTCAACCGGGGACATTCCATTCCTCTTCAACAAAGCTACTTTCTGGACCACAGTTGCTCAAATGCAGATAACAAAGTCAGATCATGCATTTTAAACCATCTTAAAACATTTATGAATTTACCAGACACTGTTTTTGTCAGGAAGTAGAGGTGACGAACCCCAAGATGCAGAGATGGCAGGCTTGGTGCAGGAAAACATGATTTCAATGTCCAAAAAATGCAAGGAAAACACGAACCAGAAACCAGGAAACAGGCAAACTTGAGACAGCAAACAGGAAACAGGAAAGATGAAGAACTGGAGGCAGCAAAACAGTCGAAAGCGTTCAGCATACAGGAACAGCTCACAGTCCGCAGCATACAGCTAGTAATACTCCAGCACTGACTGGAGGGAGAGGCAGGTATAAATAGGAGCCTGATTGGCAATTGCCACCAGGTGTGCCAGACTGCCAATCAGGTACAGGTGAGGGAAACAAGCGCTCAGGGAGACATGCAGAAAAAGGAACCAAAATAAGAGCGCTGACAGGAAATAAAACAAACACAGAGAAAAAGACAAAACATAACCAAACTGTCAGTGAGAATCCTGACAGTAGCCCCCCTTCCGATAACGGATACCAGACGTTCTAGAAAAACAAAAAAAGTCCCAAGTCACGGGAGGGCGGAGGACAGACAAGGCGGTGAATGTCCCCGCAACCAGCGTGGAAGAGTCAGGTGGCGACAAAGAGATGAACGCCGCCGCAATCGGCGAGGCAGTCGCCGATGGGATGGGCGACTGCGACCGTGGCTGACGAGAGTTAGGCATGCCGGCGCCTGATGGCCGACCGTACGTCAGGCCATCTGGAGGTCGGGTAGGCGACGATGCTGGAGACACTAGCAAAGCTGTGGGATGGCCTGCCGGAGAAGAGGAGTCTGATGCCGTTTGCGTGGGCGCAACACGCGACGAGAAAGACTATGTCGTCGGCGTGGGCTGAGTCAGAGGAGCGGGTAGCTCGTCTGTCGGCGTGGGAGGGCTCACCGGGGTTGAAGGCATCCACAGGTAAACCCACCCCCCAGCATCTGCGCCAGCATCCTGTCTAACCTCTCCACCATAGAAATCTCCGCAGGGTTCGTATTTGGCTGGAGTATTCTGTCAGTAAATGGTGGTGACGAACCCCAAGATGCAGAAATTGCATGCTTGGTGCAGGAAAACACGAACCAGAAAGCAAGAAACAGGCAACGTTGAGACAGGAAACAGGAAGAACTGGAGACAGAAAACAGGAACCAGGAAACAGGAAGAACTTGAGACAGCAAACAGTCGAAAGCGTTCAGCATACAGGAACAGTTCACAGTCCACAGCATACAGCTAGTAGTACTCCAGCCCTGACTGGAGGGAGAGGCAGGTATAAATAGGAGCCTGATTGGCAATTGCCACCAGGTGTGCCAGACTGCCAATCAGCATACTTGCCAACCTTGACACCTCCGATTTTGGGAGATAAGGGGCGGCCGTGGTTGAGGTGGGCGGGGTTAGGTGGTAGCGGGAGTGTTTATTGTAGCGTCCCGGAAGACTAAGTGCTGCAAGAGATCATGGGTATTTGTTCTGTTGTGTTTATGTTGTGTTACGGTGCGGATGTTCTCCTGAAATTTGTTTGTCATCCCTGTTTAGTTTGGGTTCCCAGTGTGGCGCATATTTGTAACAGTTTTAAGTTGTTTATACGGCCACCCTCAGTGTGACCTGTATGGCTGTTGATCAAGTATGCGTAGCATTCACTTTTGTCATACACCTTCCGGATTTTACCAGGAGACTCCCAAATTTCAGTGCACTTCTCGAAAATCTCCCGATTTTCACCCGGACAACACTATTGGGGGCGTGCCTTTAAGACAATGCCTTCAGCGTACTCTACAACCTGTCGTCACGTCTGCTTTTCCTCCATACAAACAGCGTGCAGGCTAAGCCACACAATATATGCAGCTGTAAAAAACACAAAAGTGAAATTGCTATTTTAGAAGAATCAGTTTTTTTTATGTTTTTTTTTTTCTTGGAGAAGTTTAAGTATATTAAAGAGAAGTCACTTGCTAAAAAATGTGTCTTTTTTAAGAAAAAGAAACTCCCCGATTTAAAAAGTGGTCATTTTTTCCAGAATTTTTTCATTGTTAATCACAGTAAAAAAAGTATTCTTTCTAGTACTTAAAGGCCTACTGAAACCCACTACTACCGACCACGCAGTCTGATAGTTTATATATCAATGATGAAATATTAACATTGCAACACATGCCAATACGGCGTTTTTAGTTTACTAAATTGCAATTTTAAAAATTCCTGGGAGTTTCGTCTTGAAAACGTCGTGTAATGATGACGTGTACGCAAGACGTCACAGGTTTTTAGGAATTATGAGCGCTACGCACACACACAGGTAAATATTGTCTGCTTTAACGGCATAATTACACAGTATTTTGGAGAACTGTGTTGCTGAATCTTTTGCAATTTGTTCAATTAATATTAGAGAAGTCAAAGTAGCAAGATGGAGTTGGGAAGCTTTAGCCTTTAGCCACACAAACACACAGTGATTCCTTGTTTAAAATTCACAGAGTTGAAACTTTCCAATGGATCACAGCGTACATGGATCCCGACCACTTGTCTACCAGCAGGTTTCGGTGAGAAAATTGTGGTTAAAAAGTCGCCACTTACCGGATATCAGCTGACCTTCTGCCTCCCGTACAGCTGCCGTCGACTTCCCCGAAACACTGCGGCCGAGGACGTACACTTCCGACTATCAGGTACTGTTAAACTCACTAAAACGCTAGCAACACAATAGAAGGATAAGGGATTTCCCAGATTTATCCTAGTAAATGTCTCTAAAAACATATGAATCCGTCTCAATGCAACGCGATTGCAATTGCGTTTTCTTTTGGTTTTTTTTCTAGTCCGTCGCTATCAATATCCTCAAACACGAATCTTTCATCCTCGCTCAAATTAATGGGGAAATTGTCGTTTTCTCGGTCCGAATAGCACTTTTTGTTGGAGGCTCCCATTAAAAACAATGTGAATATGTGAGGAGCCCCCACACTTGTGACGTCATCGTCAGCGACTTCCGGTAGAGGCAGGGCTTTTCTCCAGTTGCTAACTTTATCGTGGATGTTCTCTAATAAATCCTTTCAGCAAAAATACGGCAATATTACGAAATGATCAAGTATGACACATAGAATGGACCTGCTATCTCTGTTTGAATAAGAACATCTCATTTCAGCAGGCCTTTAAAAAAATAGTCCAGAATTGTTTTTCCCACAGAATTTTTATTTTTTTATTTTTTAAAAACAGATTCCTGATTAAAACGTATTGTCCCCAGAATTGTTTTCCCCAACAAAATAGTTGTATTTCACTCCCAAAATGTGTTATTTTCAAGCAAAAGTGTTATTTTTTAGATAACAATTTTTTTTCACAGGAAAAAATAATTTTTTCAAGGGAAAAATGTTTTATTCTTTCCAGTTTTTTTTGTTTTTTCCATCATCATCATCATCATCATCATCATCATCATCATCATCATCTTCCGCTTATCCGAGGTCGGGTCGCGGGGGCAACAGCCTAAGCAGAGAAACCCAGACTTCCCTCTCCCCAGCCACTTCGTCTAGCTCTTCCCGGGGGATCCCGAGGCGTTCCCAGGCCAGCCGGGAGACATAGTCTTCCCAACGTGTCCTGGGTCTTCCCCGTGGCCTCCTACCGGTTGGACGTGCCCTAAACACCTCCCTAGGGAGGCATTCGGGTGGCATCCTGACCAGATGCCCGAACCACCTCATCTGGCTCCTCTCGATGTGGAGGATGGCAGAGCTTCTCAGCCTATCTCTAAGGGAGAGCCCCGCCACACGGCGGAGGAAACTCATTTCGGCCGCTTGTACCCGTGATCTTATCCTTTCGGTCATGACCCAAAGCTCATGACCATAGGTGAGGATGGGAACGTAGGTCGACCGGTAAATTGAGAGCTTTGCCTTCCGGCTCAGCTCCTTCTTCACCACAACGGATCGATACAACGTCCGCATTACTGAAGACGCCGCACCGATCCGCCTGTCGATCTCACGATCCACTCTTCCCCCACTCCTGAACAAGACTCCTAGGTACTTGAACTCCTCCACTTGGGGCAGGGTTTCCTCCCCAACCCAGAGATGGCATTCCACCCTTTTCCGGGCGAGAACCATGGACTCGGACTTGGAGGTGCTGATTCTCATTCCGGTTGCTTCACACTCGGCTGCGAACCGATCCAGCGAACCGTTTTTTCCAGTAAAGAAAAAATAAAAAAATTCCAGAATTTAAAAAATACTGTCAGAAAATTATTAAAAAATATTTTTTGGGAGATTTTCATAAACAGATTCCTGAATAAAACCAATTGCCCGGACTACCCCAATAATTTCTACAACTCTTATTTTTTTGTGATAAAGTGATTGGAGCACATACTTGTATTCTTGAATATTAACATTAATGTATGTATACTTTTGACCCAGCAGATATGATCACATTTTCAGCAGACCCATAATAAATTCATAAAAGAACCAAACTTCATTAATGTTTTTTGTGACCAACAAGTATGTGCTCCAATCACTCTATCACAAAAAAATGAGAGTTGTAGAAATGATTGGAAACTCAAGATAGCCATGACATTATGTTATTTACAACTGTATGTAAACTTTTGACCACGACTGTATCTTATTAACAGGTGTTGTATTCATAATACTTGTATTGTACTGACCGCCATTTTTCTCCAGTGTACATTTTCATCATTTACATGGAAATGGTCACAATGTCGATTTGTCCAAAAATGTGGACTTTAAATCATCGGTCGGTTATATATGAGTGATGAATGTGTTCTCCCCGTGTGGTATTACAAACATGCGCAGCCCGCCCAGTATATCAGACGGCAACATGGCCATTTTTCAGCCCCGCATTACAAAGATAGAGTTGCCCTTCCATGGCTGACGTGTGATAGGGATCCCGAGACCAGAGCAGGAAGATGGATGAATGCGATGCCGGAGGAAGTCGCAGTTTGTCCTGGTCTTCGTCAAGTAGCTGACGGATCAGATGTTATCCAGCCAGGAGGTGTCTCCTCGACTCAACTCCACGCCGCCACAGTTAGTTTACGCAAAGGATAAACTGTGACCTGCGGGTGTAATCCACCAGCAGGCGGAGCGGGCGGTTGCAGAGCTGGCGTAAATGACCGCAGCCTTGCTGGGCATCCTCAAGAAGATCCTAATTGAGCCAAATCTTATTATTTATGGCCACCACTATCAGAGTGCTTTTAAGCAGATCACGCAGTCCTCGAGGAACTGTCCTTAAGACAACGCTGACAAAGTGCCGAGCGGCAGTTCCCGCAATCAGTAGCGTGTGCTCTGACAAGAAAGAGGCAACGGATGACAGCGTATTGACTTACTGGGAAACCAGACTGCCAACAAAGGTCGAATTATTGTCAAACATCGAACATGTTGTATTTTTACAACATGGTTATGAGCGGACACTTTCTGCAATCAGCAGCGCACGTTCTGACAGAAATGAGGCAGGAGATGGCCTTTTCATTGTGAAGCCAGAACTACTAACAAAATTAAACAAAAAAATGATTACGCGTCATATTTGAGTTAAAGTTAAAGTACCAATGATTGTGACACACACATTAGGTGTGGCAAAATGTGTCCTCTGCATTTGACCCATCTCCTTGTTCACCCCCCTGGGAGGTGAGGGGAGCAGTGGGCAGCAGTGGCGCCGCGCCCGGGAATCATTTGTGGTGATTACATTTGTTTGTCCAATAATGGTATGGTGAAAGAATAATGGTATAGTGAAAGACAGTTTCTGCAATCAGTAGAGTGAGCTATGAAAAGAAGAAGGCAGTAAGCAAAACAAAATATATGTTTTATTGCAAAGTCAAGGTTGAATCCTCAATAAAAGTGTAACTATACACCAGGGGTGTGGAAAAAAATCGATTCGAATACGTTGTGTGATTCAGATCGATTCTCATTTTTAAAAAAATCGCTTTTTTAAATTTTTATTAATCCAACAAACCACTACACAGCAATACCATAACAATGCAATCCAATTCCAAAACCAAACCTGACCCAGCAACACTCAGAACTGCAATAAACAGAGCAATTGAGAGGAGACACAAACACGACACAGAACAAACCAAAAGTAGTGAAACAAAAATGAATATTATCAACAACAGTATCAATATTAGTTATAATTTTCAGCATAGCAGTGATTAAAAATCCCTCATTGACATCATTAGACATTTATAAAAATAATAAAAAAAAGAACAATAGTGTCACAGTGGCTTACACTTGCATCGCATCTCATAAGCTTGACAACACACTGTGTCCAATGTTTTCCCAAAGAAAAAATAAGTCATATTTTTGGTTCGTTTAATAGTTAAAACACATTTACATTATTGCAATCAGTTGATAAAACATTGTCCTTTACAATTATAAAAGCTTTTTTGAAAAAATCTACTACTCTGCTTGCATGTCAGCAGACTGGGGTAGATCCTGCTGAAATCCTATGTATTGAATGAATACAGAATCCTTTTGAATCGTAAAAATATCGTTTTTGAATTGAGAATCGAATCGAAAAAATCGATATATCATAGAATTGTGACCCCAAGAATCGATATTGAATCGAATCGTGGGACACCCAAATATTTGCAGCCCTACTATACACCCAATAGAGCATACAGTATCGTCAGCATTTTGATTTGGCAGCAGGGAACATTTCCCTTGTGAGTGAAACAGCAAAAAATGTTTTGTATTTAGTTTGTTTGTTAGCAAACTACTTTCTAGTTCATAGAACATCATGTTAGCATTAGATGGACCGGAGTCCAATTGTCAAACTAATCATCCAACTTTTGTG